>NW_020536528.1:154424-173180 GCF_003426905.1 Ctenocephalides felis
CCCAAATTATTTGGTGGCCATTCATTTCTTCATCGGAAAGTATATCATATAAAGATTGCGCCCGTTCAGAAGTTATGCGCTTGATCTTTATGGCAAAAAAGTCTCGAGGTTGCCTGCATGGTCAAATATAAATATATGTTTAAGGCGATCAAAAAAATATGCGAATACAATAACAATATATCTCTACGTGAAGCTTATGCATTGAATTATAATACGAAAACTCATTGATTAGAACGATCCAGTTTACTTGCGCCAGATATTTTGACCACAAAGTTAACAAATTTAATGTGTTGCTGCGATAAACAAACAGTATTTTCGGCGAGTAGGAGGTGGTATACAGCTACGACGAGTCGAGTTTCAACAGCGCGCAACCCCCATGAGCACATATTATTATGTCTAATAATGCACCAAAATATGAGACAATTGTGATGAAAGCAATAATAAAAATTTTATTGATTCATTACGTCTCATATAATCCTAATAATTCCCTATTTCAAACTGCAAATAGATAAACATGGAAGGACATGTTACAAAGGACAGCGAAACAAGGAATACCGTTTCCATATTCCATATCCAGTTATGAAAAGGACAATGATATTAGAGCCGCTAAGTGAAGATGAAAAATCAACTAAACAATATAAAACAATACGCGATCTAATGAAAAAAAGAGTGCGCGTAAGGATCACACGCGATTGAAGTAAAACTTTTAATATTGTATGAGTAGGCAATTAAGATAAAAAAAAACATCATATTTGAATTTTAAAAATCATTTGTTAATAATCACATAACATCAATAACACAGTTTAAAACAACAGCGATAGATTAATTGCTATCATATTTCATATATGGTCAGAATACATTCTGACGGCTTAACATTTTCAGTGCACCGTGCCTTGGCGCTAGTGATGGGCGTTGAAACAACGAACGGTTATTTTCAAACGTCTTCTTCTTCGTTAACTAACTAACCGTTTCGTCGCAACGAAATAACTAGTTGAAAATCAACTGGTTTCAAAGTAGTCGAAAACATGGCGGCCAGTTAGTTATTATTCAACGATATAGAAATTCGTTCGTTGCGACGAAAAGTTGTCAAAAACGAACGTACGCAGGTACCTTAAAACCTAGGTTTGACGCCAGAAAGGATCAACTAATACTATGAAAATCACTTATTGTTAGGCTACTGCTTTTATAATATTGCAGATGTCCGGGTATATATTAAAAGAAACTTGCAACATGCGCCAAATCGTTTAATTTTAGAAAATCAATTACATTCATTATAGTTTTCAATGGTTAATATTTTTTCTTAAAATTCTCATAGCATTTGTCTTGTAATAATTTTTTTAAACTCAACCTGAAAATTGATTTTTTTTTTTATAACATTTTCATATAACTATATATGTTTATATTGCTATTTTTATATAACATGTAAATTTGATGTTTTAGTATATGGCTTTGCTGTAATGAAAATATTTACGTTTTTTAAATTAAACCTTACTATTAATAATAATAAATGTGATATATATATATATATATATATATATATATATATATATTTCAAAGTAACTAGCAGCCCATTCGTCGAAATAAGAAAAGGTATAAAGTATAAAAACTTACGTTTCGACACAAGATGCGTGTCATCATTCAGCAACTACAACAAATTGAAAATTTTATTACTAATAAAAACACCAATATAGATTAATTATAACATAGAGAAACATTATACACACCACAGGACAAAACACTCAACAAAAATTATATTAAAAATTAAACTTAATAACATGTTAGAGAAAAACATTTTTTTAGAAAAAATTATGAATAACTAAAAGATTTGAAAACTAATTTGACTAAAAGTTATGAAATGCAACATTGTGAAGAGAGAAACACGCCCATACCGAGCAAACATACTCGACTGAATTCTTTCAATAGGCGTATTGATAGGAATGGGAGGGGACGCATCAAGGACAAATGCTCGAGGCACGAAACGCAACGAACATAAAGGTTCAGCTGGAATTGATCAAAAGGAAAAAGCAAACCATGTAAAAGTTAGAACAAGAAAAAACAATATTGTAAAAAATAATATAAAAGAGATAGCAAATTATTTTTTGTTTTTTTTAATAAAATCAATAACAATCTGGTAACTATCATGTAAAAGGTGGGATGAATTGCGTTTATTAACACAAGAGGAGGAATTGATGAAATAAAAAAGGACTCAGCAAATTTTCTAAGGTCACTATTTTTTTCGATATAAAGAATAACAGGATGTGAAGTGTTAAAAGTGTGATTGAGATTGAGCATATGATCTGAAAACATCGTTTTGAATTGGTTTGGATTTTTTGAATTATAAATATGTTGATTAACTCTCTTATAAATATACTGGGAACTTTCTCCAATATAACACATGTTGCAATCATTGCAATCCAACCTGTAAACAGAATCGGTGACCCTATCAGACGGGGTTCCAGACTTAGAGGAAGCTATTAAATTTGAACAAGAAGGTGAAAATGAATTATTAGAATTCGTTTGTAAATAATTTAATCTATTATTAATGATGTTGTTGACCAAGTGCGAAGGGTAACTATTGTCTTTGAGAACGGAACGAATAAGGGTCAAATTTTTTTCCCAAAACATACTGTTACTTAGTAAAATAGCCCTGTCTATAAGAGAGATAATGACAGAAATTTTAATGGAACGCGAATGAAAAGACAAATAATTTAAATATCTTCCTGACCACGTTGGTTTCTGATACCAATCAGTCAGGACAGAATTGTTTACTTTATTTTTAGTAATTCTTAGGTCTAAAAAACTAATAGAGTCATCCGACTCAATCTCACAGGTGAACTGCAAATGTTTGTTAAAAGAATTAAAAGAGTCTAATGTGTCTGCAATCTGAGAATCGTCAAGGCACAACAGAACGTCATCAACATATCTATAATAAAGGTGAGGTGGAACAGAAAGATTAGATAAAACAAAATTTTCTAAAATTTGTAGTGTTAAATCAGCCACAGGGGGCTAATACTAGACCCCATGGGTAAACCAAAAATCTGCGAATAAAATTGATCATCAAAACAAAAGTAAGTGTTAACAAAAATGAAATTTAAAATCGTCTTAAACCAAACCAAGTCAATCGAAGTGTGTGGTTGGATATCATTCCAGCGGGCAGAAACAGCTTCTAAAGCTAAATCCCAAGGAATGTTCGTGAAAAGGTAAATGACATCAAAACTAACAAAGGAAGAACTGGAAGGAATTGTAAAATTCTTTAAATTCTTTACTAAATCAAAAGAATTGGCAACATTAAATTTAGATAAAACAGTAACCTTAGAGAGAATAGAGCTGATATGTTTGGAGAGTTTACTTAAGGGAGAATTCAAGTCGGAAACTATAGGTCTGAGAGGTAAATTAGAATGATGACACGCATCTTGTGTCGAAACGTATAAATAAAAGTTTTTATACTTTATACCTTTTTTTATTTCGACGAATGGGCTGCTAGTTACTTTGAAATATGTTTCAACGTCGAAAAAAACCATCAAGATATATATATATATATATATATATATATATATATGTGTGTGTGTGTGTGTGTAATAAATGTGACAATTCACATTTATTTCTTTTTATTCATCAAATCAGTTGACAACGTCAACTTGACTTTTATAAGAGCAAACTTCATATTACCAACTTTCAATGAAACAGTTATTTCAACTACCAGTTTCTTAACGTTGCCAGCGTTGAATCGTTAAAAATAACTAATAGTTGAAAAATAACTAGTTATTTAACTAGTTGACGAAACCCCGATAACCGTTTCGTTTCGTTGACGGCAAAACCGTTAACGACCCACCCCTACTTGGCGTCGGGTATTGTTTTACAATTCTTAGAATATTGCAGCCTCTGGGCTGTGTCATTCGCACAAGGGCTCATTTTTTGTTCCTAAATACATCCTGTATGAACACTGTCTCCCGTAATATTTAAAGTTAGTCTAGACAATACAGCAGAACAGTCAACAAGTATATTCAATCACCGCTGTATTTGTAATAGTTTGAAGATATTATATAGATTTTATACCAATCACAGTGTTTTTATTCAGTAAGATTCAAATTTGGAACGGTTATCGTCAGATAACAATTATTTACTTACAGTCCGCTTTATTATTAATTACTGATGGTAGCCAGTCCAACCATTGGTCATCTTCGAGCCGTATATTAAGTTTGTTATAAATACAACTAGTGCCCGGTTAGTGCTTTATATAGTGAATACCGGTTAATTAATAGAACTTTGTACGGATTATTTACTGGCATAAATTCTGTGTTTGTGTTAAATTTTGATTGGTGGTGTGTTATGAGCACGTAATTTGCACGTATCGCGATAAACTGTGATAATATTTAATAAGTTTTCCCGCCAATTAATTCTACGTGTTGTTTTGTGATCTAATATCCGAGACGGTGGTGCATTTTTTTAAACCAGAGAGTTGACTTCAATCTTTAGGTGTTTTATCTGAAGCAGCTTATATTTTCCTGGACACCCGGCACACCAGATCAATTTCTGATAGATCAGCAACTGAGATTATCTTCGATTAATATTGAGACTCAATATTTTTGGTAACTTGGTATTTGCATCCAGAATGCTGACTTCATCTCTTTATAAAGGAACCAGCTCATACTTTCCTGGACAGCGTGCTAACCAGGCCAACCCAATACCAGAAACATTCAGCTGAATCCAGAGTGCTGACTTTGAGGATCCTCCTGAAGAGTAGCTCATACTTTCCTGGACCAATTTCACCACTACGGTTGTAATCGTTGTTTATTTATCTTTATATTTACTTTACTGATTATTATTTGTTATTGTCATTTTTAACTAATACTTGTTCGTAAACTCTGTATTTATTTTATATTTAGCTATATTTAATTTATATTATAAGCATTAACATTCTGTAACAATCATTTTTATACATTTGTAACAGTTAACGCGTCAGGTATTAGATAGTTTATTTAACAAAGAGTTCAATCATTGTAAACTATAATCAGTCAGATTTTAAATAACCTAAAATAGCAGAAGTGAAAAAACTATTAAGAAAATGCGCATACATTAAATCAATCTTCGAAAAATTAGTGAATATCGATTTTATAACATGCTAGAAAATGTAAAAAAACGTCTCGATACCAAACATTTAGAATTCGAGAAAATATTAGAGGAATTAGGTTACTCGGATGATTATTCAGATGAGACGTCAGTGATTCAAACTTTATATGAAACCGTATCGTACAAAATTGACAGATTAATAGCGGAATCATCTAATCTAGCAAAATTTAAAGTATCTGCCGAAGCGCAAATAAAACTGCCCAATATACATATCCAGCAATTTAACGGCTCTTATAAAATTGGACGGGATTTAAGGACTTATTTGTATCAACAATTAATGACAATAAATCATTAACCGATGTCCAAAAATTTTATTATTTAAAGGGACATCTTATCGAGATGCCGCTGAGGCTATTAATAATTTGCAACTAAGCGACGCTAATTTCAAAGTAGCGTGGGATACATTAACAAGTAAATTTGAAAACAATGTGTCATAACTTATACATTTTTACAACAATTTATTAATATTCCGAAACTGTTAAAAATTACTAAAGACACTTTAAACCTTCATTAATTCCGCTCAACAATTATTAATTCCCTTAAGGCTTTAGACATCGGTGTCGATAATTGGGATACCTTACTTACATTTTTGCTATTGAATAGACTGGATTTCTCTATGCAACTTAAATTCAATTTTAATAGAGCGCACAAAAATCTGCCGACGCTAAACAAATTATTTACCTTTCTTGAACAAAGTCGGGCGGCGTTAGAAATTTCTTACGGTCTTGAATCGGAAACGAGTAATAAAATATAATTGTAAAAAAGCGCACATTTTTTTCTAAAGAGAAATTAGTTCTAAATCATGCCCGTTATGTAAGGATAACCATGTCATTAATAATTGTGCACAATTTTTAAGTATGACGGTAGACGACAGATTAATATTTATATCGCAAAACAATATGTGTACAAATTGTCTCCGAAAGGGACACATTCAGAAAAGGTGTTTCGCGCGTTTCATTGTGAAATTTGCCCCAAACGTCATAATACTCTATTACATTCAAGAAAAAAATGAACCTAGCGCCATATCTAGTGTAGATAAACCTGGAACTTCGACTGCTACAGCATCGCATGTTATGCACACCAACATAGATTTTAATTGCACTATTTTTGCCTACTGTTACTCTAATTATTCGAGATGTAAACAACAAACCTCTTAAAATACGAGCCTTATTAATCTTCAGGTAGGGAAGTTATATCGCAAAAAAATCGAAAATGAAAATTTTTATATATCTTTACGTTTCAGAGGTTTCTGAATTTTGGCATACCTTAGAAAAAATGGATGTATGTCTGTGTGTGTGTGTGTGTGTGCGTAGTATGTATGTGTGTGCGGATACAATTTTCGTCGACGATTTCGGGAACACGGTGAAGCAATTTGAATAATTTAAAAAACAATTCGATCCGTATTGATAAGGAGACGTGCTGATAGTTGTTGGCGGATGTAGGTCTAGCCGTTCCGAAGATAGGGGCAAAAAGTCCAAAACGGTACGTTTTTTAATAGAACGGAGCGTCCGATTTTAATAATTCAAAAAACATTTACTTGTATGACAAGATGAAGATTTGATCAAATTTTATAAGGGCAGGTTTAGCGGTTTCGGAGATATAACGAAAAAAGTAAAAAAAAATGCCATTTGGCGGTCAAAAATGATCATTAGACATATGCACATCAAATTATCAGATATTTTATAGAGATTTTAACAATAAGTATAAATTTTGTTTACATTCCTATGGGTTCCGTACCAATGTTTACCCGTTAGACAGCGACCAGCTTATGCGCTTACGCGCTTTATATTTTGTCTCTATGCATTTAAAGCAGTACGATTGCTTTGAAAAAAAAAAGTTCAGATCTTCCAACATATGTCAAAATAAACAAAACATTTTTTTTTTCAAAAAAAAAAGATTTAAAAAAAAAAAAAAAAATTTTTTTTTTCAATTTTTTTTTTCCAGAAAAAGTAATTTTTTGTCAAACTTATAGTTTCTCAAAAAACTTATTTTTTCGAAGTAATTTTTTTTCAAAAATGTTAATCGTTTTTAAAAAAAATAATAATTTTTGGAACGGGAAGTTCCAGCAATTTGCCTTAAGGCACGATGCCCTAATTGCCTTAAGACAGAATTCCACTTACAGCTAGTTTGAAATTCTTTTAAATGAGAAAATTATACTCGGGCAGGACAAACCGATTTTACAAAATACTGTCTTTGGTTGGGCTATAGCAGGCAATTTTCGAAATAATTATTTCAACATAAGATATTTCAACAATGCGAGATTCTGATAAAATTTACAGGTTACAAATCAATTTTTATGGCTGATGTAGTTAAGATATCTCGTCAAATTCGGGTTAGAGAAGAAGACCAAAATTTACAACGCATTTTGTGGCGTGAAGTACGAAACTTTAAAAGATTTTAAACTCACAGTTGTCAAATACGGAACCGCCTGCGCTACATACTTGGCAATACGGTGCTTGCACAAATTAATAAGCGATGAAAGTTCGGCTTATCCACTTGCCTGTACTGGGCTGTTAAAAATATGTTACACAAACGATTTAATAACGGGTTTCGAAACTTTAAAACAGTCAGTTGATTTAAAATAAGAATTAATAGCATCATTTTTCAGGGAAAATTTGACCCACCACATTTGGGCCGCAAATGATGATCATTAGAAACCGAGCATTCTAAAAATTTTGATATAAGGAATGATAAAAATTTTGTAAAATTATTGAGACTTTATTGGAGTCGCGTTTCAGATTCATTCCAAAGATGTTCTAATGAAGTAATTATTGGACTAAAATTAATTAAAGAAAATATTTTATCATCAATCGCAAATACTTTTGAGCCACTTGTTTTGACTTCTTCCTTTGCGGTAAGTGCAAAATAATTATACAAGAATTGTGGCAATTAGAAATAAATTGGCGACATGTTCAATCGGCAGATAATCTTGCTGACCTTATTTCACGTGTTAAGCTACACAAATGCCATCTTGGGGGGTATGGTGGACCACATCGATTAAGATTGAACACATATTCTTGGCCAGAAACATGTAAAGTTAATGAAGCTATCAATTGGCCTAAGCGGAAGTTTATTCGATATACTTTCCTGTGTACCTTTTCTAACAAAAGCTTCGATAATTTCTCTAGTTTGAATAATTTGCAAATTGTTATTGCCTTTTGCTTTAGATTTGTTAGTAATTGTAGGGTATCACACAAACGAAAGGTGTTCGGACCACTAAAAATTGAAGAATTGTTCTCTCGTTCAATCACTGGCGTCAATAAAGATCTATCTGAACCCACGTTTTTAAGTTCTGATTACTTTCTGATAGGTGACGCGTTGACTGCTTTTCGTGAACCCACTGTTGTATATAAATATTGACACACTTTCATTACGGCAAAATCTAACTGGATTAAGAAATATGTTTTGGAAAAAATGGTGTATAGAATATTTAAGTTTGTTACAAAACGTTGCAAATGGCAATTAGGAACACCTGATATTATAAATGATGTAAATAAAATAAATAGTAAAATAAATTAGTAAGTTAGTAAAGGAGGATAATTTGCCACCTCTAAATTGGTTATTAGGCCGTATCACAAACGTAAATCCCGGTACTGATGGTAAAGTACGCATAGTAACCGTAAAAACCAAAGCTGGAATTTACGTGCGGCTTATAACAAGAATATGTCCACTACCAATTGGATATTTTAATTCATAATTTTACTTAGTTATGTTACCACTACCACTTTTATTAAATATATCATTGTTAAATCCTTATCAACTATGTTAATTAAGAAATCTAGGATTAAGATAGGATTTCTTTGGCTTTATTGCTAAAAAATCTATTTTTCACTGGTATCAATATACCATGAAACTAACATTATACTAATTGTTAGCTTTGTTTAGAAATATTTCATAAGGGCAGGCGAGTGCGCGCGACACTCCTTCGCTGTAGTGCCTTTTTGTGTGCATGTGTTGTGTGTATGTGACCCACACGAGGGCAAACAGCCACTTGTGACGGGTGACAGGGAGTGTCGCGCAGTTTCGTGCAATACACAACACACGAAATAGCCACGATCCGACACGATGCGCCACGATACTCTACGACACTGCGCGAACGTCGCACGGCCTGAGTCACGAGTCATACTTATTAATGCGTGATCATTGAAATAAGTTGTAAGTAGAAATCGCGAAATGGAAACTGAAAATAAAGAAACTGGTAATTTTCAATTTATATATATATATATATATATATATATATCTATATAATATCTTATAATATCTATATAATCTCATTTTCTGTAGTCTTAACTAAAGATGTTGCAAAGGTGTTGAAATTCTTCACGTTTCAAACGATACCCGTGGTGTACGTACTGATTTTATTCACGGGTAGTCACAAAAAATCAAAAATGGAATAAATGACAATGTAAGTAATTTAAATCCAATTCTTTATTGTTCAGGACGTGTACATATTTCTATTTTTTACTGTGATAGATTTAATACTGAAAATCCGAGGCCGGACGGTGTCGGGGACGTCGCCTGGACCACAATCTACTTGGGACATGCAGTGGCATTATGTGCCATTGCATATGACGATGAAGGTATAAATATAAATATACGAACTAAAAAATTTAAATCTTATATATAAGTAGATATAAGGGAACTTATATACAAATTTAAGCAATTTTTCATTATGATTTTTCTTATAGCAGATTGCGAGCTCCAGATAGTTGGAGAAGTGTTGAACAAAATTCAGGCAGCAATCAGAGCAGAGTGGAAGACGGTGGCTTTGCTGCCGTTTGAAATGCCATACCACACAAATGTATTTATTGACCTATTCAATAAAATAATGATAAATACTGAGGGCGTTAGCCTTCAAATTTATCTTGACAAGGTAATGTAGCATTTATATAATATTATATAAATACATTCGTAAATATACTTAGCTATAAGTTGTTATAATATTATTACTTTAGTCCCGGTACGATGCCGTAAATTGGAGAGGCTCAGTACGCGGTGGACGGGGCAGAAAAACTCAGCGCGGCAGAAAGCCACCGCGAAACAATTTCCTCCCTTCTGGAGGCAGTAGCAGCAGCTTCCGTGGCAACAGAGGCAACAGAGGCAACAGAGGCAACAAAGGCAACAAAGGCAACAAAGGCAACAAAGGCAACAAAGGCAACAGAGCCAACAGAGGCAACAGAGGCAGCAGAGGCAGCAGAGGCAGCAGAGGCCACCGCGGTGGTCGTGGTCGAGGCCAGTCTCACCAGAACCAGAATGCCAGTGACCTTACCAAAGAAAAATTTGATTTAGCGTCTTCCATCATCAAAACATTAATAAATTTTACATAAAATAATAATACATAAAATAGATTAAATAGGTAGAATAGATTCAATAATTATATTTTTTTAGAATTTTGTAATGAAGAGTAGCTAAATAAACTGTATAGAATTTCTTATTATTCTCTTTTTCTTATTATTTTCTTAGAATTTTCTAATGAAGAGTAGCTACATAAACTGTGTAGAGTTTCTTATTATTCATTAACAATATATTTTCGACTTTATATAAACTCCAATTGAAAAATTGGCAGCATTGTTGCGTGCTGCTTGTGTGTGTGTGTGTGTGTGTGTGATTTGACACATCGGTTACAGAAAATATAATTTATTATGATGTGATCTTTAATAAGTTTCTGGTGTTTTTTGCTCATACGTATGATTTTGTCGAAAATACTCAATATAATATACAATATGATGAGTTAATTAAATTGGATATAATTGTGTTCAATTATTATTAAAAGATAAACTTATTGTTATTTTATAGTTTAGCTGTATATATAATTGTTTATATTTATACAAGTAACTTACAATTTTGTATACATTTGTATAAGACAATAAAAATACCGGTATTACCGGTTTTAAAAGAGAAAATACCAAAATACTGGTATTTCAATATGTTATCGATATTGCATTCCTTAATGCCGATGATACTACACTATACACCTCAGATAAACCTATACGAAATATACTCACTATCCTACAGATAAGATTGGAAAATTAAAGTAAATTCAAAAAATACATTATCATTTTTATTTACTAAACGCAGATTAAACTACAAACCAAAAAAATTCTAATTGATATGAAATTTTCATGAGTTGAAAAAGGCAAATATTCAGGACTCAAATTGTAAACGAAGTTTTAATAGTCACATTAACATAAGAGCAATAAACATGGGTACAATTCACAAACCCAGTCATTTCTAAGACCAAACTCCAAGTTAGCGGGAAAGAAAATACGAATATTCCTTGCTTTCATAAGACTATTTATTTCACTATTGACGGTTTCACAGTGTGAATTATAGTTTTACTATTATATATTACTAAGAACAGCCCAATTTTTCAGCGATATTTCTACAAGTATTTACCTTAAAAATATCGGTGTTTTCAGTATTTTAACTCTTTGCTAGCGGCTGGCCACCTGAGTGGACAACGTACTCTGTTAGGGTAACTGTGAGGCACAGAATATTTTATAAACAACAAGAGGCAACAAGTGGCATGATGTTACCAAGCAAGAATCTTTAGCTTTTATTGCAGTCATTCTAAAATATAGGTTTGATACCAGCCAAATCTCAAAGAATATTGGTCTACTGATTCCATTAGTAAAATTCATTTTTTCCAAAAAACATTCATTAGAGACAATTTTTTTTAAATCTTTCGGATGCTTCATTGGAATGAAGATACGCAAAGAGATAACAAAATCGGAACTCGTATCAAAAAAGTCAGCAATTATTTAGAATATATAAATTCTAAATTTAGTGACTTTTACTTCATACCATATAAAGCAAATTGTGTCGACGAATCAGTGATAAAAATCAATGGAAGAGTATCATTTGTAATATAAAACCCAAATAAACCGGCTAAGTGAAGTATACGAATATATGCATTAGCTGACGCAAAAACTGGATATTTATATTCAATTTTTCCTTATTTTGGCAGCCATTTATCCAAAAGTATCTCCTCAGCAGATCTTCCTATAAGTCCTATAATTCCATTGCATTTATATCAAACGACACAGTTCGCATCGAGCAATCGAACAGAACGCATCGAAGTAAGTAATATATAATATATAATAAGGCTCAGAATAACAAGATGGAGCGTTTTGATCAAGTCAATACGATTCTTTTCGATTTTAAAATGGTGGAAGGTAAAATTTCACCATTTGTAGTACATAATTGGCTAAGAATTATAATAAATAGTGTTTCGGAAAATATTAATGTTATTCATCGAATAGGAATGGAAAGTAAAATTTTAAATGTAAAATTTAATAAAAAGGATGTAATAGAAAAAATATGGAAAAAATATGGAAATGAAATTAGTTATAAATCAGAAAATGTGATATATAAAATTAAAATTTGTGAACCCACTAAACCAGCACAGTGGGTCAAATAGTTAAATGTGCAATGGGAAATTACAAAAGAATACATTATTAATAAAATGTCAATGTATGGACAAGTGTTGAACTATCAAGAAGATAAATGGGTAGGAGATGACGTAATTTTTTGTTATACGGGAAATAGAAACTTACAATTAATTGTTAATAATGAATTACCAGAAAAAATTAAATTTAATGGAAAAAATTCCATTATAGTTATAAGAGGACAACCTCGAAAATGTTTTAGATGTGCTAGTCAAAATCATTATAAAAAGGATTGCGATGTAATTTCAACAAATAGAACAAATTATAATAACATTCAAAAAAAAATAATATCCAAAATAATAAAAATGACCTCTTAGAAAATCAACAAAAAAGTGATACAGATGAATGAACGTATAAATATATACAAAGGAAAATGAAAATATTATAAATAAAAAAATTAAAACCACTCAAATTGAAGATTCTTCTATTGAGAATTTAACGGAAATACAAGAAAAAGAAATATGCAAAAATGAGTCAGCAAAAACACCCAATAAAACACATAATAAAAATATTGAGATAAAAACACCAAATACAGATGACGTATTGAAAGAAATATTAGAAAATATAGTTATTGACATTGAAACTGATGCAAACTATAAAACGTACATTAAATCAAGAAAATCAATGCCTAAATAATGATGATGATGATATTGAAAAATTTAACAAGGAATACGGTGAAAAATCACGTAATGAGATGAAAACGAAAATAAAAAGACTGAAAAAAAGGTAAGAAAACTTAGTTGTTATTGTTTTTCTTTTATAATTAAAATTTATGTATAGAACAAGAATAATAGCAACAATTAACATTAACGGAATAAGAAATGTAACGAAAAAAATTTTACCTAAGAAATTTATTAAGGATAATGATGTAGATATTATTCTATTACAATAAGTAGATGAATATGACTTAAGTGTTTTCAAACCTTTGGAAAGTATTATAAATATGAACGAAAATCACAGAGAAACTGCAATTTTAACAAGACCGAGAATTGAAATAAATCAAACAATATTACATGAAAATTCCAGATTAATAGGAGCAAATATTGATGGAATCAAGTTTATTAATTTGTATGCTCATGCTGGAAATATAGTTCGATATGAAAGAGAATAATTTTTTGAAGAAGATATGGCTAGTATATCAAGAAAATATAATAATAACCTAATAATAGCAGGAGACTTTAAATGTGTAATCAACGCGAAAGGCGAGGAAACGGTAACTTTAGTCAGTCTTTAAAGAGAGTGATTACACAATTAAAATTAAAAGACGCATGGGAACAGACAAATAAAAATGAAAATTTTGTTTCACACTTTTATTAGAGGAAAATCTGCTTCGAGATTAGACAGATTCTATGTGGACTCGACAGTTTTGAAGCAGGTATTAGCTTGTAACATTGTGCCACTGAATATAGCCACTTTCACAATGAGGTGCAGTATGATATTGCCAGAGTTGTGTTTTGCGTTATGTGAACTTTGGTTTAAATACTTGATTCATATGATACGAGATGAGTTAGTAGTTGGGATTAATGCGTTGCTAGAATGGAGCACCACATCTTCAGATGCAAAGTTATTAAAGTTCAATGATTCACGTTTAATATTTCAAAAATTCTGTTTGAGAGTGCCGTTTCAATTCGTGGGATCAAACATGGATAAAAGGGCTGTAAGGAATAGTGTATGAGCAGAATCCAGGCGAGATATGGAAAGACAAGGACAGAGATAAGGCAAGTGATTTTGTTAATTGTGTCTCGTATGAGTTTATGAAAACAGTACGTTTCAGTATGAAACAGTTATATGAGTATTTGATTGAGAGGGGCATCATTGATTTAACTAGTTTCATCAAAAGGCCCAGATGGATTGATTCGCTTCACGTTACGACTTTTAGTGAACGTAAACAAGTTGATAGAAGGGGTAGGGTTATTCAGATGGTGTCTAATGAGGTACAGTTGGCTCAATTTGCGTTATTTTTATTATTTGGCGTTATGCGCAAGTCAGAACCAGAGTTAAGTTCAAAAAAAAATACAGAAACATAATAATATTAATGTCGTCGAGAAACAACTGGTGATCCTGATTCGATTCAGGAAAGTGGCGGATATCCCACTATGCCAGTAGTCAACAAAACTTATTTGTAATAAGTTGTAATAAGTTGTAGTTAAAGTGTATTAAAAGCAACCTGTATATAGTGTTTTATGTTATTTAAATAATACAATGGCAGAAATTGTATCTATTGCTAATTATTCGAGACATTTAGCAAACTGCTGAATTAATTTTAATTTTTTAATTTGCACAAAATAACTTAATAAAATGGTAGTTTTCTATTCTATTGCAACCCTTAAAAGTTATATTTTTACATTTTACACGCTCATGTTTTAAATTAAATTTAGTTGCAAGAAAGTTTTCATGATTATTTTAACTTTTGTTATTTGTGAAATAAGATAAAAATTCGTAAGATTCTATTAATATTTGGGCATGTTGGGCCCCCAATAATTTAACATTTCTCGCGTTCTTTTTTAATGACGTTAAATTTTATTGAACAAATTTTTCACCATTAATTCGCTTTTTGTGAAATAATTTTTTTTTATTAATGTTTGCTTACGGACGTTGGGGGCCCTCCTGATCCGGGGGCCCCGTATTTTTGATACGGCTGATCCGGCGGTAGTTACGACCCTGATTATGTGGGATGGTATGAAGATAATACACAAAAAAACCTCGACATTGCCAAAGCCAAGGTTCGATAGAACGTGCAAATCAAGACGTGCAAAATATGCTTATGACCTGGCTTGTAACTAACCAAACAACCTAATAATCGGAAAGTTTGAAGTATGCCCTACTTATAAAAAATAGAGCATATCATGAAGGCAATCTTTCTATGAAGCTACGTTTGGATCACAGATGAAATTGGGTTCAAAAACATCTAATCTGCCTAAAGAATCCTTTCAACAGGTCGAAACAGAAGAGAAATTGAAAACACTGATACAAGAAGTAAGGACACATAAGGAGTTCTTTATATAGAAGAGTCGGTGATACTTCAGATATAGGAACTGAAGATGGTACCACTTGTCATGAAATTAAATATGAGAATAATGAAAATCTAGAGATAGATTACATATTAAGCGACAACAAAAAATCAGTCGATGATGAATCATATGCGCTCGCATGATCAAATTACATTTGGACAAGCAGATAAATTTACAGGAGTGAATCTTCCGACAAGTGTGGAAATTATCAGGTATTATTTTTATTTGGCGGAAAACCCTAAAAAACGAAATAAAATGTTTTCATATTAAACATTTACTCCAAATGTGGTAACGAAATTGATTCAGACGTGGGAAAAAAATGATATTCCAATTATGGAAAAACGAAGTATCGCTAGAAAATTGAACCGATTGATTGATAAATATAAATGTGCAACTAAAAGCAAGTCTACCCAAGCATCATTTCTGGAGTTTTAGAATCCACGAAAAATTTATTTTATATTGGAAAATGCAAATGCGATTTGCGAAGAATACTGTGTTCTTGCGGACTGATTCCACCACATTTACAAGCGTTTACGATGGATCAACATAATGAGAGGAAATCTACGATACCAGAATATATTATAAAAATTGAAGATGAAGTATCAGCATCTACAATAATTAGCGATATTACCCCAGGTGAGACATATACTCCAGATGTTAATTTGAGTTCAAAAGCAGTTCGGAAAGTTCACAAAATACTTCCTCATATAAAACGTGGACCATGTAGTCAAAGATATAAGGCTTCAAGCTATGCCTTAATGTGCGACAGATTTGCAATTTCTGATAGAGTTGGTTCTGGCGTGGCGACAGCAATCCTGCATGACCTGAACGTAAATGATTGACATTATGGATAGAAATAAAAGCGTTCGTGAGAGGCAGAAAAATAGGCAAATTCTACACAAGCGATATGATTTTTCTGAATTAATAGCATTTTCATTCGACGGCTGAAAAAATGATTCTATTACCATGGAAAAAATCGATAAGAAGTTTCACCCACGAATGATTAAAGAAGCGCATTTAGTCATTTTGAAGAGACCGAATTGTCAATTGTTGGGTTACATAAAATTGGAAAATGAAGATTCGGAAAGTAAAGTAATCAAATTGAACGAGTTTTTCGCCGATAAAGGAATAAATCTTGATTCTTTGATAGGCATATGTTGCGATGGTGAACCAGCAAATACAGGCGTAAAAAATGGGATTTTACGTCGATTTGAAATTCAGTTAAATAGGCCACTGCATTGGTTTGTGTATCTTCTCCACTTTAACGAACTTCGCCATTTATTTAACTATTCAGAAAAATCATTGACCACTGGACCACGAACAAAAACTGGAATATTAAGCAAGCAAATTGAAACATGCGAAAAGATACCGGTGAGTTATAACAAATTTACTATTTTTTAATACTTTATGTTCAAATTCAATTTGATTTATTTTTTCTTATGTACTTCCAGCCGGTACTTCCAAGTAGTGTTAGTAACGAAGCAGTCAATATAGATTTGGAATTCTAACTGTTCAGGTCGATAGTACATTGACAGACAGACAAAAGTATTTATTGCAATATTTAGAATACATTTTACATTGTTGCTTCTTGTACATATTTGTCTACCCGTGGGTACTTTATATAACATATATGATTTTAATATGTATAATCAATATTTATTACAATGTGTATATAATAAGAATGATTGTATGTGTGTATTAAAAAAAAAGAAAAATGAACTTTACCCTAAAAAAATACAGCTTCTCTATATATTATTAATTATATATTTTGTTAACTCCCCTTAAGAGAGAGGAGTCACATCAGCAATATGCTCCTTATTTAGCCGCTATGGGTCGATCAGTAATTGTAATTGTTGATATAGAGTCTGTCCGTAGGTTTTAAGTGTGTCTCGTTAATCAGTACTATGTACAGGTCATGATTTGTTATTATCTGCCTCAGTTCGTCCACGTTGTTTTTAAGTCCGTTAGAGTTAAAGTGCATTATGTGTAAGTCGCGCGTTTTATTTATGGAGATGCTGTTAAAAAGTTAAGTATTGTTGTATATTTCTCGTTAAATGTCATGTTGATGTCTAGTGACTTTTTGTCAGTTTGTAAACCTCATTGAAAATTTGTTTGTCCTGGGGATCAGCGAACAGCATCCTAATCTCGCTCATAGCAGCAAAGCGCCCCTCTGGTGTATTAAAATCTGGATCGGGCTGGCTGGTGATGGACCAAGTTGGTGATAGTAATGGTGCAGGCCGGATCGGTGATGATGATGATTTGGCCGATATGATTTTTCTGAATTAATAGCATTTTCATTCGACGGCTGAAAAAATGATTCTATTACCATGGAAAAAATCGATAAGAAGTTTCACCCACGAATGATTAAAGAAGCGCATTTAGTCATTTTGAAGAGACCGAATTGTAAATTGTTGGGTTACATAAAATTGGAAAATGAAGATTCGGAAAGTAAAGTAATCAAATTGAACGAGTTTTTCGCCGATAAAGGAATAAATCTTGATTCTTTGATAGGCATATGTTGCGATGGTGAACCAGCAAATACAGGCGTAAAAAATGGGATTTTACGTCGATTTGAAATTCAGTTAAATAGGCCACTGCATTGGTTTGTGTATCTTCTCCACTTTAACGAACTTCGCCATTTATTTAACTATTCAGAAAAATCATTGACCACTGGACCACGAACAAAAACTGGAATATTAAGCAAGCAAATTGAAACATGCGAAAAGATACCGGTGAGTTATAACAAATTTTATTTTTTAATACTTTATGTTCAAATTCAATTTGATTTATTTTTTCTTATGTACTTCCAGCCGATAACAGACTTTGAAACAATACCACTTGAAAATTTGGCTGATTTAAGTCCTGTTGAATCGACAACTGACTCAAGTTATTAATAAAAATAGCTAAAGCAGTTGCTTCTGGAGAAGTATCGACAGACTTAGCTAACATGAAACCAGGGCCAATAGCATATTCCCGTTGGCTCACGAAGGCTAGTAGTTTACTTCGGTTATATGTAACTACTATAACAGGACCAAGTCTGCAAGGTCGGTAAGCAACTGGTGGTCCTGGTGTGGTTAGTCAATAGAAAAAAATTTAATACAAAAATATTTATACATAAAAATAATAAATAAATGAAAATAGAAGTGTATTCTTCGAATTCTTCAATT
>NW_020536529.1:0-30399 GCF_003426905.1 Ctenocephalides felis
ACCCATAGTTTGGACACTTCACACTGAATTATCAAGCAACAAGCTTAATAGAGTGCAAAGGAATTTGAAAAACCCTTAAATAATAAACAAAATAATATAAACAAGAAATAATTTTTAGAAAAATGTTTAAAGATAATAAAGTAACTCAGTGATAATAAATAAAATACAATTTGTAAATACATTTTTAGAAACCACCACACTGATCCTAAAATAATTATACATTAGTTCCAAACATTAACCCCTTAACATACAATTTAGATTCAAAAATGTCGGGCCAAAGTTGTTCAAGCTGGCGCAGCATTTGTGACTATTTACCCACACAGTGTGTACTTTATCACAAAAATAAAAAAATGTTGTGTTTTGTAGTTTCGTAATATTTACATTTGGCCTAGCCATCGCATGCGGACTCTGCTCGTCATTCTAAGTTATGGGTTTAATTATACATTAAAACCAATGCTAAAATTAGTATTTCTATACTTTATATATACTATTAATTTAAAAAAAATCTTTATCTCGACGACTATTTTACTGAGAATAAGTGATAATTGCTCACACGGTGTGCAACCGGTCTTATAGCCTCGGAAAGCAATTGCACACTCGGTGTGTATATTAATAATATTAATAATATAAAAATTTATGCATAATCAATTTTTTTTTCGTTACCGAAGCATTTATTAATTTGACTTCAAATATAACTATTGATTCGGTCACTTCAAATGCAATCTTATCTAAAATAAAAACTCAAATTCCTTTTTTTGGTGACTTAATTAACGCTTTTTGAATACCAGAGGAGATCCTACTGGTCAAGCTAAAGTAAATATGCCGTATTGTTTGGAATTTGTATCTAAGGCTATAAAAGAGTACGAAAAATTGTTGAATACGAGACTGCAAGAACGGGCTTGTGGTATTATCAACTCAAACATGGCTGTGTTGTTCTCCACAGCGAGAAGAAAAATCTACGAAAACGAGGTAGTATATGCAACAGGAGATGAGGTTGAAGAAAATTACATAACTTAATTGCAATGTGTCCTCCTCACTGGTGCGTTCGTGTTAGAGCCCTTTTACGGTGCAAAAAAAGAGTATCCTAGGGTGCGAGAAACATTACAGAAGATCATTGATGAACCATATGCAATATCACCTGAGAGAAAAGTGACAGTACGAGGATGGTTCAAAAAATTATTCAAGTTTGAATCTTTGTTCTACTTGAATGCAACAATCGAAATATTCCGTGCATGCAAAATCAAACGAATTATATAACCATGTAGTCTGGTCTGCTTCGCGGTAAAATCTGTCAATATGTTCTTAATTTTGTCCCGTTAATTGGAAGTGGTTCCGATCTTTTGATAAGTGCGTTCTATCCGAGGTGGCAAATTGTACTTAACAGAAGGAGGCGAATTGAACTCTTTCGGAAAACGCAAATTGTGCTTTACTACTGGAGAACATACTCCAACTCCTAAGTGTAGATATATTCCATCTCTGGAGATGCGTTATATCGCATTTATGGACTGGCAGAATCCACCTCTGAATTCAAACTTTCAGAGTTATATTCAACAAGACGAAGTGTTGGTGGCCTCCGAGACATTCGACTTCAATAACGTCTTTAATCATGATAAAGACTATACCCGAGAGCTTTGGTCAAAGGAAGACGTGTTTATTGTGCGGGATTTCGGTAAGTGACTTCATTAACTAATATAAAATGTAGATTTATTATAATTCATTTTTCCATTGCTTAGATAATTTTTACAAAGCGGCGATTTGCAGCGAGAGCTGTGGTTATGTATTGCGAGAGATGAATCTTAGCAAAGGGTATCGCGTAGGGAAATCCAATAGCCAACAAAATGAAGGAGAAGATAGAACATACAAAATCCTACATGGATTTGTACAATACAATATGTATATATAAAAGAATTTTTTAAAAAATTCTAACTTTAATCTTGACCGATTATTGCTACTACAACTTGGGTCACCGAGAAGTAAATGTTCAACATGTGCCGAATGCAAAACTCCTTTTAATGTGGAAGATTTAACAGCTCGATATCACGTGCAATTGTTTTTTCATCAACGGATACCGATAGTATCCGTAGCATACCACGATTGTATTTATTTTTTCGTCAAAGTAATGCCGACCGATAGTCGTACGCACTCTGGCCTTGACTTTACGAATGCTGTAAAATGAATAAAAGTCACTGCGTGGGCGTGTCGTCGACGACATCCCGGATGTTGTTTCGATAACTGCTACATGCGTAAATTCTTTCTTGGTACCATGTAGCTATAGGAAATAACACTTTCGTCTATCAAAAATCTCGGGAAAGCACAAGAAGATTCCCGGTGAAGTACAAGAAAATTTCATGGGAATAATTGTATAAAAAATCTCTCACTCCTATTCATTAGTGTTTAATAAGTAGTACGGTCAGCATTAAAATTAGCGGTGAAAAGTAGTGAAAATGTCTAACTTAGGTGATTGGTATAAACAGCTTTTTGCAAAGTATAAACTAGGAAAAAAAAAACTAGTGATGCTCAAGAACAATTAATGAACTGTGGGCTAGTGCAAAAATAAAATATAGTGCTAAAGATGATTTTGTATAACAGGCGAGTGATTGTTTAGAGTGTCGCCGAAAAAACAAGTAAAGAAGTCTTCTAATATTCCTATTGTGCTAATTCTAAAAAGGTAAGTTAATACTAATATTTATCTATTTTTATGGGACGTTCATTCGTGAAACCAAAATTTACTTTTCAGTTCGATCGATCATTTGTAACATTTATATATTTTTAACGTAGCGCATAAACATTATGAAGAATATTCTTCTAATAAATAATAATATATACTATATATTTGAAGTATAATGTTGAATTTTGCAACAGTTTTAATAATTTGGAAAATATAGACAAAAATTATGTATCCGTCAAAGGTAGTCACTCTATATATTTTAAAATAATAAACTATAATTAAAAAAAATGTATGTTTATTATGTTAATAATTTCAAATTAAACGTTTTAAAACGAAACTAACATAAAAATATTTGTTATGGTAATAATTTAAAAATAAACTTTTTTTTAGTAAAAACCTATGATATTTTCCTAATTATTATTAAAATTAAATTTTGAGCTCGAAAAGTTAAAAAAGCAAGGATTCAAAATCTCAAGAAGTGGCGCATACCTTCGATTACTTCCGAGAAATTACACCAGCTTGGAAGGTAAAAGGCATGTTGCTACTGTGCCAGTAAAATTGAGTCGTCCTGAGGAGGATCACCACAAGGCTCATCCCGATCAACATTTTTGTGTCTCCACAATAAGATCATTGGGGACACTTGCATCCATTCTCGGGCCAAAACAAGCGTGTTCTTTGTCGCAGGATGATAAATCCCGGGAGCCAATAGGTTTGATAGCGACAAATAAGCAAGCCCCGCTCTTGATGCATGTTGATTACAGAATTCCATTGCCTGATCAAGATTGGGTCGTTGGTTCGAGGCATAAATTGATCCCTAGCGTATATGCTGGGTGCATCATAAAAGAAAATGATATGGGCCGTCTTGAGGCAGTCTCATATTCACGGCCAACATATATAGCAATCAGAAATGGAAAACACTCCTCTTCGACAGCTTCCACTCATGCTGTAGACTTGGATTAGCAGTAACTCTCGATAATTTTAAAGAAATTATGCGAGATGAGCAAGGACACATGAAACCAGTGGTTTTCATATCAACTGATGGAGGGCCCGACGAAAATCCGAGGTATCCCAAAGTTATTGCTAAAGCTATAAACCACTTTGTCAAGAACGATCTTGATGCTATTTTCGTGGTTACAAATGCACCTGGCAGAAGCGCATTCAATCGCGTTGAGAGAAGAATTGCGCCTTTAAGCCGAGAATTATCTGGTCTGGTACTTCCTCATGATCACTTTGATACGCACGTGGATAAGCAAGGAAAAAAAAAATGAAAATCTAGAGAAGTTAAACTTTCAGAAGGCTGGAGAAGTTCTAAAAGAAGTATGGAGCAACATGATTATTGATGCCCATGAAGTCATAGCAGAGTATATCGAGCCCAATGAAAGCGCTGAGAGCTTTCTTCCAGTCATGCCATCTCCGCAATGGTTCGCTGAGAGTATTTTCATACAAATTTTACCTGCTATTAACGAACGTTTTGATTCGGCTTCTCTTTGCAATATTTACCGCGATGCTTCGAATAATTTTTTCAATATGCGCAATACATCCTAACATGTATATACATATATATATATATATATATATATATATATATATTAGGGTGGTCCTTAAAATGGTCATTTTCGAATTTCCTTGCTCCCAGGGGCTCAAATGGTTCCAAATAGATAAAAAACAATTCTCTGAAAGTTTTAGCTCTTAATATTAACGTTTAGATAGAGCTCAATTCAATTAAAGTTTTGTATGGAAATAACATGAAAAATTTTCAAAAATATTAAAAATATTTTTTAGATGTAATTTAGCGATCAAATGAATGAATAAAACTCATTCATTTGTCGCTAAGTTATATCTAAAAGATTTTTTTTAAATTTTCAAAATTTTTCTATGCTCTTTCCATACAAACTTTGATTAAATTGCGCTCTATCTAAACGTTAATATTAAGAGCTAAAACTTTCAGAGAATTGTTTTTTATCACGCATATATGTGTGTATATATATATATGTTTACATATATATTGTATATGTATGTGTGCATGTGTTTGCATATATATGTATGTGTATACATATATACATTTATTGTTTTGCGTATATATACATATATATGATATGTTATAATTGTTTATATAATAACTTGTTCCATAACTATTATCGCTTTCAGTTAATATTTTATAATATACTTTTTCTTAATAAATTTCTCTTCATCACATATTTTTTCATTTTTACATTGTCTATCATGGTTTCAATATGTTTCTATATTTTCATTTTGTTCCACATATTATGTTTAACCGTTGATTATGGATTGCTTACACATTTATATTTTTTCTATGTTCCTACTGCGCATGATCGCTGAGAAAATCTTCGTAATATGAAACCACTAAAATTCTCTCTATCCTGTTCTCTAATCCAATGACATAACAGTTTCCACTATTTTCCGCAAACACGTACGCACACATTTTACTCTCGTACACACACGTCATACATATTCCAAACTGACAACATGTTCGTTTGGAAAAAGCTTTTTTATAATAAAACCTTTTTATAATTAACATAATTAAACTTTTTTATAATTATATTATTTATTTTAATTTTACAATTTTTTTAAAAATTTTCAGAACTCGACGTTTTATCAATTTTTTATTTCATATTTATTTTTTCGTGCAATTTTGTGTGTTTTTGTGTTATTTTTCAAAATTTATTTGTATGGTGAGTTTCTTTACATTTGTTTATTTTATGGTTGTTTTTCATATATACTTTTCATATACATTGTTTTACTTATTTTTGTCTGTAATTATGTATTTTTATATTTTTTATATTGTTTTAATTTGTAACCCTGAAATATTTAATTGTAGCACTGAAGATGGGTCAAATCAAGACCCGAAACGTATGTTCTCTAAATAAAACATTTTTCAATAAAACTGTTTTTTAATTACTGGATGGATGCCCAAGAAACAATTTTATCATATACAGGCGGTCCTCGACTTACGTCGTTTCGATTTACGTCGTTTCAAGTTACGTCAAACAATGTTTTGACGCTATTCCTCAAGCATACGTCATTTGTTTCGATTTCCGGCATATCGGAGAATTCACTTGTCGCAAGGTCAATGTCCGTGAGGGGCGCGGGCGGGGCGCGGTGTCGTCTCGTGCGGGGAATACCCCGCAAATGTCGCTGATTTTGTTTAGTACATTCAGGGACAACGGACAATCAAGACGTAATAAATTAGTTTTTTTGCATCTTTTACAGTTTTGTGTTTACATACATATTTAAGTGAATTTTAAACAATGCCACCTAAACAAGACAGTAATAATAAAGTGAAGAAGAGAGTAAGAAAGTCAATTACAATGGAGGTTAAATCTAAGATTTTAAAACTCAAAGATCGCGGTTATTCGACTTCATCTATTGGACGAGAACTCAATTTATCACGCACGACGGTACAAACAATATTGAAAGATAAAGAAAAACTCTTAACAGCTCTTACTTCCGTCTCTTCAAACAGCACTATTATACGCAAAAGGAATGCTTTAATTTATGAAATGGAAAAACTGTTGTAAGATCAAACTCAGCGACGGGTTCCTCTAAGTTTGGCTATTATACAAAATAAGGCGCTGAGTATCATCAACACACTGCAAAATAAACGTGGCGAGAATAATAGTGACGAAACAAAATGTTTTTCTGCCAGTCGCGGATGGTTCATGCGCTTTAAAACGAGATATTCGTTACATAACATTCGAGTGCAAGGAGAAGCTGCTAGTGCCGATCATGTGGCTGCTCAGAGTTTTCCTGGAATATTAAAGGAAATTATCGAAAGTGGAGACTATTCGCCTAAACAAATTTTTAACGTGGACGAAACTTGTTTGTTTTGGGAAAAAATGCCCTCTCGTACTTTTATATCACAGGAAGAAAAGTCTATGCCTGGATTTAAAGCGGCTAAAGATCGTTTGACGTTGTTATTGGGTTCGAATGTTGAAGGTGATCTTAAATTGAAACCCCTTTTAGTTTATAGGTCTGAAAATCCTCGAGCTCTCAAAATTACGTCAAGAGTACTCTTCCAGTTATATGGAAGGCTAATCCAAAGGCTTAGGTTACATCAATACTTTTTGAAGAATGGTTTACTAAGCATTTTATACCTGAAGTGAAACAGTACTGTTCAAACAATAATTTGGCTTATAAAGCTTTACTTATTTTGGACAATGCTCCCGGCCATCCTGTGCGTATTGCCGATATTGATCCTCAAATCAAAGTCGTGTTCCTGCCTCCCAACACCAATTCGTTGTTACAGCCGATGGATCAAGGAGTTATCGCGTCTTTTAAGGCCTATTATCCCAGGAGAACTTTTTCACAGGCTGTAAAGGCTAATGAAAATGATGGCATGGAGCTGAGAGATTTTTGGAAAAGTTATAATATCCTGCAATGCGTAAAAAATATTGCTACTTCATGGGATGAGGTGACACCCAACAATTTAAAAGGAGTATGGAAAAAGTTATGCCCATTTTTTTTGAGCCATCTGAAAGTTCTACATCTACAGATCAACCAAATGTCGATGAGATCACAACTGACATTGTTCATTTGGCTAACCGTTTCCCTGACATTGCAGTTACTGCTGATGATATTGATGATCTGTTAAGCTCACATTCGCAAGAACTGACTGATGAAGATCTTATTGAATTGGAGGCACAAGTACAAAAGGAAGCACTCGAGTCACAAGAAATAGCTTCTTCTATTAGTGATTCTGAGAAAGAACTTACACTAAAAAAACTTTCCGTAGCCTTTGCAAATTTGAAGAATGCCATGAAAATTGTTGAAGAAAATGATCCTAATTTTGAGAGAAGTTTTAACGTTAATAACAAAATTTGTGCAGCCTATCACTGTTACCAAGATCTGTATGATAGCAAGAAGAAAGAAGCCAAGCAATCTAGAATTGATAGTTTCTTTAAGCCAAAAGTTTAATTTATTGTTTATCATTACATATGTATAAGTTTTATAATTATTATTAAATTAATAACACACAAATACCAAAAATAACTAGCAATTTCATAAGTGCATAATATATAATTATTTTAAGAACTTACTTTTAATAATAAAGTACGTCCTTTGTTATAAATGCAGTTTTTTTTATTATTTCGAGTCCGTGTGGAACCTACCCCTTGAGTTTTACATGTAAACATACGAAAAAATATGTCTCGACTTACGTCGTTTCGATTTACGTCGCGTATTTCGAGAACCTAACATGCCGTAGGTACGAGGACTGCCTATATATCATATATATATATATATATATATATATATATATATATATATATATATATATATTGTTGTGCGCCAGCACCCTTATATTCAATTATTCACTTATCTATGCTCTATGGACTCATCATCCCTCTATGGTGTTGTGTGTCAGCACCCTTATATTCAACACTTTGCTGTACCGGACTCTATGGAACCGGACTCTATGACGGACTCTACCGTCACTATGGAATACCTGAACTACAACCCTTCAGGATTCCGCTCTATATATGAGCTCTATGGGCAATATTTCCGGCTCGAACGGGAGCCTCGAGGATGATGTAAAAATCGGCACTCTGTTCCTAACCTTAGTGGCATACATTTGAACGCATTAATCATATATTAAATATAATTGTTGTTTGTCTGAAATATATCTTTGTGAAAGTTGATAGTTTTCTTTATAAATACCTTCTTCGCTAAAGCAAAATCTTAACATATTGGTGAGCAGCGGTGAATCGAATTAAAAAACAGGCTTGTAAGAGAGGTAAAAACTTGTGATTTTACAACAAGTATTCAAGAAAAATCAACAGCGTCGCAGATAGCGAAGAATATAACGTGAAACGGACCCCAGAATTGGACACAAGGCCGCACAGCTTATGTAGAGCGTTCCTAGCTATTTGGACAAAGGATCTGCCATTGGAGCGTCGCATACACAAAGAAGCGTCTTTTCTGACCGCCATTACAGCACAAAGGGAAGATAGTACATTCATTTTATTATATTTGATTATGGTTTTTGCCAAATTCTAGACATTTCATTCTCTATTTTATGTTAAATACTTATTTTCTAATTCCAATTACCAATTTTTTTCTAATTTAATTACCAAAATCTTGCTTTGATATTCAAATTCAATATTATCTCTACTTTCTAATTCTAATATCAATATATCATAAGCAATTTCATTAAAATAAGTATTTACTTTTGCTATATTATAGTACTCTTATACCAAATTTTATTTTTATGCTCTATCATATTATATCTATTGCCACGTTGTGTTTTTTATATATTGTAAACAAAATTACTAATAATATTTGTATAATCTAGGGTATTTATGCTTGATAAGAAGTACTGCACCAACCTCAGACTGCAATAACAAAGAGTGATCAGCCGTTCGCGCGATTTTATTTGACATATCTACAAGTTTTCTCTGGAAACAGGTAACCTTATTTCACATTTATTAAATTCAGTCTTTAATGATAAGCTAATC
This sequence comes from Ctenocephalides felis, assembly GCF_003426905.1. NCBI lineage: Eukaryota > Metazoa > Arthropoda > Insecta > Siphonaptera > Pulicidae > Ctenocephalides > Ctenocephalides felis. The sequence goes on from NW_020536529.1 coordinate 9,142, forward strand.
ATCATATCCAAACATTCTATTACACCTGAGTTCCTTTCCTTCTTTCGTTACCACTTACAAACATGTCTGCACTACAAAGAGCTATGGATGCTATAGATTGCTTTGATGGTTCAAGCAAATTACAGCTTGATCAATTTTTTCGTTCTTGCACGTATGCATTTAAAGTTGTTAAATCAAGTGATCATGATGCATTATTAGACTACATTTTATATATAAAAATTAAAGGAAAAGCCATGCAGGCAATTCAGTATAGAAAATTTGAAAACTTTGACGAGCTTAAAGCTGCTTTAGAAGAGCTTTATTTAGATAATAGGTCTGTTTCTTCTCTTCAAATTGAGTTCAATCAATGTAGGCAGGGTTTTAATGAAAGTGCTAGGGATTTTGGTTTAAGGTTACAAGATATTTTAAGGGAGTTGATCGATGCAACTATAAAACAAATTGAAATACCAGATTCCAATGTTTATTGCTCAAAATTACTTAATTATCAAGCGTTACACATTTTTCAAGAGGGCCTTCATCATGATTTAAAAATTTTAATAAAGGCTAAACAACTAAAGACGTTAGAATTAGCAATTTCAGCAGCCGTTGAGGAAGAAAAGTTATTAAATTCATCCAAAAACTTCAAATCAAATTTTAAAAAGCCTAATAACTATTCCTTTCGTCCCACATCCCATATTAAATCTATTCCAATAACATGCGATTACTGCAAAAACTTAGGTCATAGCATTTCTGATTGTAGGAAGCGTATCCATAATGAACAATCTAAATCTAAAATTAATATCGTAGATAGGGCTATCGATGAAAGTGCACCTAGTACTAGTAAAGTTTTTCCAGACACAAGTGATAAATCTTCTAGCCTCGTAAGTGAGCTAAAAAAGGCTTACCTTTCTTGCATTAATAGTTCAAAACAAAATCTAGCTTTTGTAAATATTGAATGTTTGAGTACAGTAACCGATCGTATAAACTTATTAGTAGACACGGGAGCAGAAGTGAGTGTTATTAAACTTTCAGTTTTACAAAATGATTTAAGAGTTGATCACACAAATGAAGATAAGCTCAAATTATGTGGTATATCTGGAAATAGTGTGAATGCAATAGGTAGGATTATTATAAAATTTAGATTAGGTGACAGAATTATAAGTCATAGCTTTTACGTAGTTGATAATACAGTGCCCATTAGAGGTGAGGGTATTTTAGGATTAGATTTTTTGAAAGAATTCAATGGAAATATAAATATTAAAGAATCTTTAGTTAATTTTAATAGGGTTTCTTTGCCTTTAAATTTTACAAATACTCTAACTAGTTTAAAACCTCACACAGAATCTGTAGTGCAGGTGTCTACATTTACTAATGATACAGGAATTATAGGGAAAACAGAATTGAAAAGTAACGTTTTTATCGGTAATACCTTAATATCTCCACATAATTTTAGGTACTATGTAAATAAGGTTAATACTAACGCCGATGCTCTAAGCAGAATTTCCGTTCCTTCCTGTTCTAAATCTCATGACGATTTTAAAAGAGCATTAGATAATAATGTTATTATAAATAAAAATGTAGTTGATGTAAGTACCGATATTTTTTCACACCAGTCATTTTCGATTGGTATACCAAAGAACTTCACAACTTCTGATCTTCTTTTTTCCAAATTTAAGGAAAAATTTAATAAAATTAATGAACTTCAAGCTCAGAATAAAGATTTAGGCGAAGTTGCTTTTATCAAACATAATGATTCATTCATTTTTTATTTAGTTACTAGAGTCACAGAATCCGACAGTACGTCTTCTAAAATTTTATTCAATTCCCTTTCTAAATTAAAAGATTTATGTTTACAACACAATGTCAATACAATTGCTATACCTGTTTTAGTAAATACATCAGATATCGTAGAATGGTCTGAAATAAAGTCAATGATTCGTTTTATTTTTAAAGATACCAATATACTTATACATATACTTAATTATCCTTTAACTAACATTCTTACTCCGAGTGATAAGGAAACTTTATTTAGAGAATTTCATGTCACACAACTAGGAGGTCATCAAGGATTCAAACGAACTTTCAAAAGAATTGTTTTGAAATATAATTGGTCAAATCTCAAACGAGATTTAAGGGCTTATATAAAAAATTGCGAGATTTGCCAAAGAAATAAAAATTACAAATCAAATAAATTTCCAATAGTAATTACAGACACTCCCACGAAGCCATTCCAAATTCCCGATTCCCAATATACATATGATGATTATGCTAGTGAGATTAAAAATAGAATTCCAAAAGCAAATAAAGTTGCACGAAAGATTTTAATTGATAGTAAAAATAAATCTAAATTATATTATGACAAAAATACAACTATGACTGAATTTAATATTGGTGATCAGGTTCTGTTAAAAAATGAGACAATCCAAAAAGGAAAGTCTAAAAAGTTACAAATGCTTTGGACAGGACCTTATACTATTTTAACAAAAAAATTCAGACGTGAATTACACTTTGTTGTGCGGGCGGAGGCAGGTGAAAGTTCATGTCAATAGAATTAAAAAATTCATTGATACTATTTAAATTTTTTCCAATTTTATATTATGTTTGTTATTACTCAATATCTCAGTATTTTAATAACTAATTTAAACCAAATTTTAATGTTAAATATGTTTACAGTTTCTACTATTTAATTGTAATACTTTTCCAATTTGTAATTTTATTTTATTATTATGTTTTTCTAATTTCTAAGTTTCAACTGTAATACTTTTAACAAAAAGTAACATTAAATTTCTAATTTTAATTATAATGTGATTCAATTTTAAATTTTTAGTTATAACACTTTTCTAAATTTAAATGATAATGTTTTTCCAATTTTTATGTAAATCTTAATGTTTGCCATGTCATGTAAATATTTCATATAGATTATAGTTCATGTTTTGTTATAAATGTCTGAATTTGGTAAGAACTATAATCTCCTAAAGGAGGGAGGAATGTTGTGCGCCAGCACCCTTATATTCAATTATTCACTTATCTATGCTCTATGGACTCATCATCCCTCTATGGTGTTGTGTGTCAGCACCCTTATATTCAACACTTTGCTGTACCGGACTCTATGGAACCGGACTCTATGACGGACTCTACCGTCACTATGGAATACCTGAACTACAACCCTTCAGGATTCCGCTCTATATATGAGCTCTATGGGCAATATTTCCGGCTCGAACGGGAGCCTCGAGGATGATGTAAAAATCGGCACTCTGTTCCTAACCTTAGTGGCATACATTTGAACGCATTAATCATATATTAAATATAATTGTTGTTTGTCTGAAATATATCTTTGTGAAAGTTGATAGTTTTCTTTATAAATACCTTCTTCGCTAAAGCAAAATCTTAACAATATATATATATATATATATATATATATATATATATATATATATATATATATTAGGGTGGTCCTTAAAATGGTCATTTTCGAATTTCCTTGCTCCCCGGGGCTCAAATGGTTCCAAATGGATAAAAAACAATTCTCTAAAAGTTTTAGTTCTTAATATTATCGTTAAGATAGAGCGCAATTCAATCAAAGGTTGTATGGGAAGAGCATGGAAAAAATTTTGAAAATTTAAAAAAAATGTTTTAGGTGTAACTTAGCGACAAATGAATGAGTTTTCTTCATTCATTTGTTCGCTAAATTACATCTAAAAAACATTTTTAAAAATTTTGAAAATTTTTTCATGCTATTTCCATACAAACCTTTGATTGAATTGCGCTCTATCTACACGATAATATTAAGAGCTAAAACTTTCAGAGAATTGTTTTTTATCAATTTGGAACCATTTGAGCCCCTGGGAGCAAGGAAATTCGAAAATGACCATTTTAAGGACCACCCTAATATATATATGTGTGTGTGTGTGTGTGTGCGTGCTAATAAATTCGTTTTTCAAATTTTTATTGTTTATTATTATTTTTATGCCAATCCAAAATAGTCTGCAACCCCCTTTCTAGATATTTTTATCATTGTACTTCAATTTCGAATAACATAGCATTATACTTCTCTATCAATATTTAAAAATAATACTCTAAAAATAGTACGATTTTTTGTATTTACGAAAAATACACAAATATCACCAAGTATCACCAAGGGGGAGGGGTGGTCCGAAAAACCTTAAAAATGGCTTTCGTGATTAATGGACGCCCCCTAATCAATGGCATTACTCTTCATTCTGCATTTGTTTTGCCCAGCAAGCAATTTGGCGTTAACATGGTCCAGCTCTCTAGCGACTTAGCCAACACTGTGCGAGATCAATTATCGAAAGTTCAGCTCGTGATCATCGATGAAATTTCTATGGTAGGCAGTGACACGTTGAGCCGAATTGACACATGTCTCCGGCAAATCAAAGGCGTGGATGAACCATTTGGTGATGTTTCAATATTAGCGGTGAGAGACTTGAATCACTTGCCGCCAGTAATACCAAGTTTCGCGTCACAACGAGATGGAACCATTTTCAATTTTATTAATGCTCTAAATAATCTCGCTAACGACGCATTGACCAATGAAGATCTGATATTGATAAAGAAACGAGATGTGAAACCGGATGATGTAACTGAATATGCTTTCAGATTGTACGGAACGAACTAAAATGTAAGCATGTACAATGAAAAGAAAATTGAGGGCAACACCAATGTCTTAATTGTGTCAGAACCTGACAATTCATTGCCTAACAATTAAGCCGAACATCTAAAGAAATTTCTGCAAAAACTGTTGCGAACTGGAGCTGGTAAAGATATCAAACTAGAAAATAAAATAAATTATAAGATCGGCATAAAATACATGATTAATTATAACATAGATATCGAGGATGGACTTGTCAATGGAGTAATGCGGAATTTTGAGACTGGTGACTTTCAATATACAAACTAATAAACCCGAAATCGTTTAGCTCGACTTTCAGATGCAACGTGTAGGGAACAGGCAAAATGTCATTATGATTAAATGATACAACATCAAATAAACTGGAGCGAATTGCTGCTCCAATGTACAAAAAATGCAACGGTGCACAAGTATAAAGCTGTTCGCTTCATACAGGGTAATAAAACGCATTTAGCCAAAATTTTGGGTGTACTTTTTAGTACGTTACGAGCATTGATATAGCTAAGTACCCGAACGTAGTATACGCATTACACATACTATTCAATTAATAGTCACAAATTGTCTAATGGTGAGACAAATGATAACTACAGGTAGAAGAATCGTACCTCATTTTTATCACTCTGTAACTGCACAAGAGAAACCGCATTCTATTCAAAAAAATTTGAATTCCTAAAATTATTCTGTATCTTGCAACCTAAATGCTGTATTAGAATAAAAAGAGCACATAGTCACGAATAGCAAACATCCAAAATAGACCAGTATATTAATACTGGTTATACAACGAGGAATACAAGAATGATTCAAAAAGATTGAAACGAGTAAAAATCATTTGGTAGGTACTATTTCTGGATCCACAAACTTTTTTGCTAATCAAATGCAAAAAGCCAAACAGTAAGTATCATACAAATAAGCCGTAAAGAAGCAAGGGGATATAATGCGAGTTCATCCCATGTAAGAAAGAGGAGGATCATCATAAAAATCAGAGGATAAAAATCAAGCTTCAACAGAAATAGATCTTTATTTGCGTTCTACCAATATATTATGTCATGAAAATCCATGTAATTAGTGGTAAGCAAAAAAATTCAAAATTCCATGTTTGATTAAAATTTAATATTTTTTCAGAACGCCTTTTCTCCGAAGTTGGAATGGTCTACGAGAAAAAAAAGTAAATTGCTTCCCAAATATGCAGAAAAACTAGTTTTTTCCACAATAATGGCTCCCTTCTTAATTTGAGTTGTAATTAGTCTTCCTAATATATAATATAAGAAATAATATACCTCTTAAATAATATAGATCAAGATTAGGTTTGATCGGGGTTTGTATTTTTGCCATCTGTGTTGATTATAATCATTGTCCTTATAAAAGGCTGCGTTATGCAGACAATTGAACCGGTTTTACACAAGATGAAGAAGTGGAACGCGAAATGGAAAACAGTATCGTTTGTTGTGCCATCTGACATATATGTTCACCGTCCCGAGCATACTCTTATTTTATCTATGGTCCTGAAGCTCGAAAGGACAGATGTCATTGCTCAGGCAACCCTGTACACGAGGCTTTGGGAAGGACACTCATGACAGCTATGGCAACCCAGGACGCCAAGTTTTTGGAGAGAAGAAGCCGACTAACTCTCTTTGATTTGGACCGCCATAAGATACACATCGTTGACAAGAATTATTAATTTCAACTCTATATTTTTATTTTGTGAATAAACCATGTTATAAAGATTACTAAGTGTTTCAACTATTCTGAACTAAATGTATATTTATTAATTTCTACGCTAATGGTACAACACGTTGTTCACCTTCGAGCTCTCTTTTGACCATTTATTTTGATATGTTTTGCAACATATTCAAAGAAAAGAAAGGGCGTGAAAAGTAAAATTCATACTGAAAAAGTCATGTTAAAATAAAACTGAGTGACAAACATAGGGGGTAAACGTAAGGGGGTAAAGTAAGGATGAGCCTGATACTAAAATGTTTTCTTCTAACAAAAGTTGTGTTTTCAAATAATAATTTTAAAAAAGACAAATCTTTTAGTAATTTTGATTTACAAAATCTAATTATTCGGCGGAAAATTAACTCACAAATTCATTTTTGTTAAAAAAGCTTGTTTAGTGAAAAAGTGCTAACAAATATTCAAACATACAGGTAATTAATTCAACTTTGTCATTAACCTTTTCTTAAAAAATTTCCATAACTTTCAAAAAATTTTCTATTATGTTTAATATCCTGTTCTGATAATCCACTCATTTATTTTTATCATTTTTATCATTTTCATTTTGAACATATTATCATATTTCTGTACATCATTATATTTTTTTTGCAATTAATTCATTATTTAAGAAAAATCTATTTTCTTTTCCTAAACATATTGTTTGCTAAAATCTCATCAAGATCATGTTTCTTGACAGATGTCCTGAAGATGGAACGTACCTAGTTCCGAAACGTCGACAATAAACAAATAATTAAATAAAGAAATTGTTTTTTTTAAAAACTTTTCTTGTTTTTTATTTTGTATTATTTTTGGATTCTTGTTCGAAACTCTACAAAATATATATATATATATATATATATATATATATATATATATATATATATATAATAAATGAATAAAAAAAATTTACATCATTGCATAATGATATTCAAGTTTATTTGCTAATATTTTACCTTCAATATTGATAGTTTTACCCCATAATAACAAATATTGTAATATTTACTACTACGTATGAGGTTAGGCAGTCAGTAATGTACGTAAAAGACTGTGCTTTAAAGCACATTTAAAGCATGATTTCAGGCCATGCTCATGCAATCGCACCGCTGTAAAAAACCCGCTAAGGGTGTAAGATAGCCCGAAATCCTATCCGACGAAAGTGTGTTAAAGTTAAATATAATTTATTCTCTACCAGGTTATGTATTTCGTGCATTTTTTATTTTATTTTTTTCATAATCCCCCAAGACTTTGTTTGCAGGTACATCTACTAAGTCACAAAGAATAATATACCCCATTTTCAAAGTTTTTTGATAGAAGAAAGATTCAATTTGCATGTCTCTCCTGATTGATATTCACATTGAATGATGATGGTCATGTTCTTGTCGATTATTGGAAGACTTATTTGAAATATGACCAACTGCCTAAATATTGACCAATAGACAAGAATTTGCCGAGGAATACTCAGTTTGCTTTTGTTTTAGATTATTCAGAACCCCTACATGATTGTTGAGTTAATGTTAATGCCAGCAATTGGTACAACAGTACTGAAAGAACATTTTTATACCCTATTTATAACGATATGGTTTTCTAGTATCGATCAGTGAAGGAGATTAGAGAACCTTATAGGCCGCTGAATGAATAGTGTGTAAAGTTGTGCTAATTTTTGGCATCGACCAGTGAGTAAAGTGGAATAATTGATAATAAATGCACGAAGAATATTTGTAATATATCGTGTTTGCAGATGTATTTCAGTTGGCAATGCAGAAGGTAAAGAAAGCTGAGAACCACTCTGACATCACATCGGACATAGAATTGCAAAGGATCCAGAGACGTGATCGAAAAAGAATTCACCGCAGCAGTGAAGAGGAAATAGAGAAATTAGAGCCCAGTATTTTACCACCACCATCTGAGGTATCGTGAGTTGCCAATAATATACCAGCGATTCATAGATGGCCCAGAAAGTGAAAATATTAAGTAAATTCAGTTTTTAATTGACACAAATGTAGCGAAGAATATATTTTAGGTTTTCAAGCTCACTATCATTACAGGACACACCTAGACCCACTGCCAAAAGATTGATGTTTAATCCTAGTAACTATTGTATTGAAAACACATAATAATAATTTTGAGGAATTAACATACGCAAAACATAATAATAAATTTAAGAATCACCTACGTTTTTTATTGTGGGAACTATGAAGCAGCTGGGAGCAGTAGGGTCGGAGAATAAAGGTCGGATATTCAAGCAGATAATTTGTAAATTGATACTAATTTAATGTAATGTAAATATATGTTATAAAAATAATGAAAAAGTTTAACAAAAATAGACTCTCAAGAACAAATCAAGAGAGGGTAAAAGAATGTAAGAAGTAGTATTACAAGAAATAAAGAGGAAACCACAAAGATTTCCTCACATTTCAAAGATCCAAATGCAATTGCAGAGGATCACTGCATTGCTCAATTCAGTGGTCAACAAACCGCAACAAAGAAACGAGAACAGTGTGGATAATTGGGAAGATCTGTTTAGATTGTAGCCTGTGGCAAATTGCAACCTATTGGGTGATTTTGAGGAATTCCTCAAAACTGAGGCAACAAAACAGAGGTTTGTAAATATATACTTGTTAAAATTGATGGTGAGTATGTATTAATGATATGCTGTTTTTATTTTAAGAAAACACGGCTTGCTCGTATTGGCGGTCATTGTCCAAGAGTGGCAACCGTATCAATATCAAAGACAATATTCACTGATGCGGTTCCCAAGAAGAACAGCTGAGGCGGGAGCAAAGGCATGAAGAATTTTTCAATACTCCGTTTTGTAAAATTTATAAAACGTCATAGTGGCGTTCTTATAATAGTAAAATAATGAAACTGTTCACTTAAAATATTTGTATTAATTTTCTTAAACTAACAATGATTTCCGAGATTGTAGCTGAAATGATTTTAACAGTCATTCAAGTGTCGGAGGCTCAAGTGGAAGATTATATTAGAGAAGGCTTCATCGCACACAGGACAGGTACACTAGGAATGAAGAGAAGACCAGAAGACAGAATTAGTTTTTGAATTTAGTTAAGTTTATTTGAATAAATACTTAGGTTTCTTATTGTGTTATTTTTTTAGGTTAGGTTTATTGTATACTTGTATATTGTAATTGTAAAATTTTCAATAATATTAAATGTATTATAATATATGACAGTGAAACGCTTATATATTTTTTACTTTCCTAAAAAAAAATATTATTTTAACGTAAAATTGCATTATCAATTCATTGAATATTCATTTCAGATTTTTTAATTAATTTAAAAAAAAAAAAATTACGATCCATTTTCAACTCATATTTGACCTAGAATCGAATGATGTTCAGTCCATATACCAAATTTTGACCTATGATCAAACAATTTTCAACCGATTTGCCAAATTTTAAGCTGTAATCGAAATATTTTCAACGTATGTGCCAAGTTTTAACCTATTGATCAAATTATTTTCAATGAATGTGCCAAATTTTGACCTCTGATCAAACTTTTCTCAACCTGTAATATATGCCAAAAAGGTTGACAAATATCGCAACTGGGACCGGACTGTAAGTTAACCGATCGACTAACCGCAGGTCGCCCCTGGCTCTCATCCACAGGTAGGTCCTTGAGACGATGTTTATATCCATTAATATCCATTGCGATAAAAAACATGCAGATACTTACATCCACAAATTCTTACTCAAGGTACCTCATGTAGTTATTAAACATTGGATGGTTTTGTACAATAAAACATTCACATAGGTCTCCATCATGTAGAATAGAGTTTCTTCGACGACAGCTGAAATTATAAAATATTTCAGTAATTCATATAGATATAAAAATATTATTTTAATATAGCTTAAAAAGAAGAAAATAAGTACCCACGAAAGAAAATATTTGGAATTATAGCATAAGTATTAGCCATAACCTAACTCTTGAAATGATATCCACAAACAACAAATTGCCTACGCACCTAATAATCATAAATACGAGGAATATTAGGTTTTAAATTAAAACAACAAATTCACGGCAATAAATATAACCATAAATATAAAAACGAACGTTATTAACGAATATTTCTCATACCAAATCAATGCAAAAGTGAAATAGGATGCTGTCAAAGTTCTTTGCTTTTGTCATGTACTAAATAAATAAGCAAAATTATCAATCCATCAAAGTACTAACCAAAACCTTTGCCATCGCCAATGTAGATCATTAATTGTGCACTAAATCACTAAATTGAAACAAAATCGGACTGAAAATCAGAACCATATACTCTTCTTTTATCTATGATCAGTACAAGAACACACTTGTTGAATCTAATGCGAGATGCGAAAACCATCAACGACATATGTATGTACATAGATAACGAATGCTAATAACAGTAGAGCGAACAGCAAACGTAAGGGTGTCGGCACACCTGTCAAAAACGAGAAAGCGCAACGGCGCTACGATAAAACATTAAAACGGTGATCTTATGTGAGATTAACAATTCCGTTATAATTGTTTATCTATGGTTCCGAAAGATTTTTATTTCATACTAGCTGACCCGGCAAACGTTGTTTTGCTAAAAAGGAGAACCCGCGCGTTGCTCGTCTCGGATTTTGATGAAACTTGGCACAATGGTAGATTTGATGCCCAAACTGACTCCGGTAAAATATTAGAGGCCTATGAAAAGCGGTTTAATTATAAAAATTAATTAAAGTTTGCATTGTAGCAGCGCGCGGCATGCATAGCTTGCGATGTTTTTCCTTATCAACAGCAGATTGGCCGAGTGGCTATCGTCGTGGAGTACTAATTTTTGCTCTGGGGTTCAATTCCCGATACAGATTTATTTTTTTTATTTTTTTTATTTGATATTTATAATTTCACGTGTAAATAATATCAAAATTTATTTGATTTTTTAATTAATTTTATATTTTTCGCTAAATATTCTATAATAAAGTCCTCCGTAATACCGGTAAATTTTTATTTTGATATTACTTATGAAACTTACGATCATATAAATGTTAAGTGATTCCTGAAACATTATAATTTTGTATTAATATCAGCAATAATACGGAAGAAGAGATATAATTTATTTCCAATTAAAAACTATGTTCAAATTTACTATTATGAGGATGATACTTTGTACGTTTGACCAGCCCAAGAATCTAATATTAATATAAAAAATCCTTTTCGACATATGACTTGAAAACATTAATAAAATTTATTCACTGCAGCACAATCTCCACGATCCCCACAACTGTAAACTTGAACATAGTTTTTACATGGAAATAAATTATATCTCTTTTTCCGTATTATTGCTGATATTAATACAAAATTATAATGTTTCAGGAATCACTTAACATTTATATGATCGTAAGATTCATAAGAAATATCAAAATAAAAATTTACCGGTATTGCCGAGGACTTTATTATAGAATATTTAGCAAAAAATATAAAATTAATTAAAAAATCAAATAAATTTTGATATTATTTACACGTGAAATTATAAATATCAAATAAAATAAAATAAAAAAAATATATCTGAATCGGGAATTGAACCCCGGAGCAAAAATTAGTATTCCACGACGATAGCCACTCGGCCAATCTGCTGTTGATAAGGAAAAACATCGCAAGCTATGCATGCCGCGCGCTGCTATAATGCAAACTTTTTTTAATTTTTATAATTAAACCGCTTTTCATAGGCCTCTAATATTTTACCGGAGTCAGTTTGGGCATCAAATCTACCATTGTGCCAAGTTTCATCAAAATCCGAGACGAGCAACGCGCGGGTTCTCCTTTTAAGTATTTTTAAACAATTTCTAGAGAATCAAGAAAATTAATGCTTTATTTTAAGTGCATAAGGATGTGTAGTGTATAATGAACGTCTACTTGTTCAATATTATATAATTTATATTAACATTATTCGTTTGCCCATATTTTGTTAATACAATCGAACTGGAGTTTTATACACTTTCTATGAAAAACGTATATAACTATGGTATAATCCTATCCAAATTTTTTTGGGGTCTTTCGACTCATTCGTTTTTCTTTTATGCTGTTTTTTAAAAATTTGTTATCTAGTCCATTTTACCCCATAGGCGGGGTAACTTGGGACAGCCAAATGGCAAACAGGTTCAATGTCTTATTTTAATTTAAAATGTATTTTACAAAATAATTACATTATTCAAGTAATGCAGAATATAAATTCGAATTTGTATTATCAGCTATAACCTTCTTATTTAATTTGTTGACTGTTATAACTCGAAATAAATTATTCGACAATGTCCCCTGCACTTAATTCAAAATTTAGATTATTAATTTGAATAACTTAAATAAAATTAATAATAATATAAAAATATTTTATGAATGCGAATGAGTATAAATTATACAAAGTTTTTTAAGAGTACTGACTTTGAAAAAAATATGATTTGCGAAGCAAATGTGCCATGAGGCCAAAAATTTATTTTATATTAACATTTCAAAAAAGTTGATATTTTGAGATTCAAATAATAATTGCGACCCGTTTAATAATGTTTTATAAGTATAAATAAAATAACAAACTACAAATAAATAGTATTCAATAATATTCATTTAAAACACCATATTAAAATTTAGAGCTGTGAAAGGGATCCGGGTCCAGCGCGGTTCCGGTTCTGGAACCGGTTCCATTTTTTTTTTAATTTTTTTTTGTCACCTACAACGTTTTATTTTTACATCCTATATTATTATTTCTAATTCTTAATAATTTTAATTCAACATTTCAAAAATTCAAATATAATAAACTCAAGAGATTATTTACTTCCATTTCAAAGCCTAATTTCGATTCAAAATTAATTAACTTATTCGAATTAAGAAGTTAAACCAATTATAACTTTCGCGAAGGAGTATTTTGTTTGTTTGTTTGTTGTTCATTCAAAACCTTTTCTTAAAAAAAATTAAATCGATTTCGAATATTACTATTCGAAAAATTTGGGGATGTACTGATTAGTACATCGAACGGGTATTTTCTTCGTGATCAACCGTTAAAATATTTTTATTTACGATTTTAATTAAATCCACAATGATTTTTTACCAATAATAATAATGAATTATAAATTAAGTACATTTCAGTTCAATATTCAGCTTTAAGAATTTATAAATTTATTAATTTTGGTTAATAAATCGTTACCGAATATGTACACTCAACTTATGCAAAGGCAAAGGAGACGTGTTGCGACACAATATAAAAAATTAAACATTGTTATATGTATTAGTCTGAATCTTTTCATTGCGAGCCATCAGTCTTTAGCCCATAAATATTGATTTTAATGACTTGTCCAAATCATTCTTTGACAATTGTTTTCAGAAAGAACCCCAACTATTTTCAATAGAGAACACCCGACTACAAGAGCCGCATTTCGTTAATCCGTCTAAATTATTATTTCTGAAACTAAATATTTATCCATTTCAACAACATTCCAAACGATATAGAAGTTAATATAAACACTTCTATTCTGTTTTTAAAATTGTCAATTTTTTAAAAAAATAAAATCAGTTCATGTAACATATATTACTTTATGTTTCAATTATATTTTATTTTATATATTTGTTATTTATATATGAAACACTATTTTAAAATATGCAATATTTCAAAATTAATTAGTAAACTCAAAGGAATTTTTGAAATTTGTTGTTTTACGATTTATGAGGCTGCCTGCTTTCGTTCGCGGCATTTTACAAATCCAAAGTGACCTACCTTTAGATAAATTGGCAATCACAGCGGACAAAATACTAAAAGCTCAACCGTTGGTTCCGCATGTAGACTAAACAAAGCAGCCACACCACAATCAATCTACCGACACATCCACTACAAAAACACCCTGGACGATTTAACAAAACAGGTACGAAATTTGCAAGAAAAAATTCGACGTTTAGGTAGATCAAGATCGAGAAGCAGCGAACGACAAGAAACCACGAAATGCTGGTATCATCAGCAATTTGGAAAAAAGGCAAACAATATCAAAAACCATGTACGTGAATAGCAGAATACGCAGCACAAAAAACGAGGAAACCGATCAGTAGTGGCAACAACTGAATATCAATCCGCTAAAGGTCGCCTTTTTGTTCTTGGTAAGAATAATAACACCAAATTTCTTATAGATACCGGTTCAGACGTTCAGGAGAGCCTTCAATAAATGGAACAAATCAGAGTATGAACTACAAGCTGCCAATGGTACTCCAATTCGAACGTACGGACTAAAGAATTTGTGTCTTAATCTCGGGCTGCGAAGACAGTTTGACTGGAAATTCATTATCGCAGACGTGGATACACCAATAGTAGGTTCGGATTTCTTAGCATTTTTGGGCTTCTACTAGATTGCCGAAATAAACGCCTAGTCGATGGAAGAACTGGGTTACACACCGCATGTGTAACTCATACATCACACCAAGAGAGCGTTAAAATACTCATACACAAGGATCCGACAATTCAAAAACTACTATCAGAATTTCCAAATCAAATCAAACCATCCGACGCACTGCGTAAACCCCTCCACAGCACAAGACATTCCATTATTACAACGCCAGGCCCACCTGTATCATGCCGTCCACGTCGTCTAGCACCAGACCGATACTAGATGGCCAAGGATGAATTCTAATCAATGCTGCAAAAAGGCACGTCGATCAAAAAGTCCTTGGTCTTCCCCATTACACCTGGTCAAAAAGAAAGATGGAGGGTGGCGACTATCGCGCACTTTATGCGAGGACAGTTCCAGATAGATATCCAGTCCGTCACATTCACGATTTCTCAACAAATCTCCAGGGATGTAATATATTTTCTGTTATAGATTTAGTGAAGGCATACAAGCAAATACCGGTAGAAGAAAAGGACGTACCAAAGACAGCAATATCAACGCCTTTTGGCCTGTTTGAGTTTCCATTCATGTCTTTCGGTCTCAGAAACGCTGGGCAGACCTTTCAGCGCTTCATAGACAAAGTTTTGATAGGATTAAATTTTTGTTTTGCTTACATAGATGATATTTTATTTTTCCAGAAATAGACAAGAGCATCGAGTGCATTTACGAGCGATATTTGAACGCCTTTGCCACCATGAAAATGTAATAAATCAGATAAAAAGTACCTTTTGTATCCCGCAAATTCAGTTTTTAGGATACGAAATTTCCGCAACAGGAACCAAGCCACCATCTGACCGTATCGAAAATCTGGAGAATTTTCCTCGTCCAGAAACCGCAAAGTCCCTTAGACGATTTTTAGGTATGCTCAATTATTATCGCCGTTTTATACTAAACGCAGCTTCGAACCAAGCAATACTTCATGATGCAATATCATCTATCAAAGGCAATAAATCTATCTCCTGGACTCCAGAACTAAAAAAAGCATTTCAATCCTGCAAAGACAAACTTGCGGAAGGAACGCTACTCCAACATACAATTCATGGTGCTAAATTAGGATTATTTACATATGTTCCCAGCAGGCAGTGGGCGCCTGATTGCAAAAATTGGTTGAAAACAAACGGCAACCCCTAGCATACTTCTCTAAAAAGTTGACTCCACGTCAATCGATATGGCCAGCTTAATACAGAGAATTGCTTTCGGTATATCTTGCTGTGCAGCACTTCAGGCACATCCTTGAAACGCATCAATGCACAATATACACTGATCACAAACCATTAACTTTTGCATGCTCCCAACGCCATGAAAAACTTCCGCCAGTTCAATTAAATCATCTAAATTTTATTTCACAGTTTACAACAGATATAAAATACATCAGAGGCCAGAAAAATATCATAGCTGATACACTGTCACGAGTCGAAACCATTACAAAAGATAATTTACTTAATTTCGAAATCCTAGCACACAACCAGAAAGATGATGCAGAACTTAAACGCCTTTTGATGCAGGACGCCAAACTACAATTAGAAGAAATTCCAGTACCAGGCACAAACATAAAGTTGTTTTGCGACACGGCGAAGGCTTAGCCACGACCTTATATCCCGGCACTACTGCGGAGACAAATATTTAACTCATTACATGGTTTGAGTCACCCTGGGATACGAGCAATTTTGCGTCTTAATACTGCACGGTACGTATACAGAAAAACTGCCACGATTGGGCTAGAGCTTGACAAGATTGTCAATAGTCCAAAATAACACGGCGTGTTCATGCACCTCACGACACATTTCCCTTGCCAACAGCAAGATTTGCACATGTACACATCGATATAATTGGTCCTTTACCTCCTGTTAACTTCTATAAATATTGTTTGACAGCCATTGATCGATTTACCAAATGGCCAGAAGTATACCCACTACTAGGTCTGCAGAAGAAGTAGCGGTTGGATTTTTATTATGCTGGATATCCCGCTTCGGAGCTCCAGTCAAAATGACGACTGATCGAGGTACTCAATTTAAATCTGAATTATTTAGATCATTAAACAAGTTGACAGGTACCATTAGGATCAGGACTTGCAGCTATCATCCATGTTCCAACGGACTAATAGAGCGCTTCCATCGACAACTCAAGACTGCGATAATGTGTTACAAAGACAACACATGGTTGGAAGCACTTCCGCTAATTCTAGTAGGCATTCGAAACGCTTACAAACCTGATATCAAGACATCAGCCGCTGAAATGGTGTATGGTGAACCACTTCGCCTTCCTGGAGAATTTTTTGAATTATATAAAAATCCTCAAAATTTAAGACATCCGGCTGATCTACTCTCGAGACTTCGAGAACACGTAGCGCATCTTCAACCAAGTAAATCCAGTAATCACACAAACAATAAACCATTTATTTATCAGGACCTACAAACATGCACGAATATTTTCCTCCGCGACGATACTATCAGGAAGTCACTCCAAATCAAGGTCCATACGAAGTTCTTAAGAGAGATGATAAAACAGTAACCATACGAACACAGAGAGGCAGTACACGGATGTCCATCGATCGCATCAAACCAGCCTATATCATCGTAGATCCAGTAGACCAAACCATGGGGAGTTATCTCCGAACAAATGTATATTACCCTGTTTTGGAAAGGACTACTATTTTTAGCGAAAAAAAGATGACGCTACTAAATATGTAAAACGTCAAAATTGATCGCTTAGATTTGCCATTCACCATTTTGTATTAAAGTTTTTGGTTCGCATATGGTTCGCATGTTGTTTCTGTAATTAATTGTATTCAAGTAAGCATTTAATATGGCAAAATGTAGCGCAATGTGAAATTTAATATGGCAAAATGTAACGCACCAACTTGTGGTAACTTCAGAAATAATATAAAAATGCACTTCTTTCCGGCTTTATGAAGTGAACAAATTAAAAATGTCCAATTATATTTCACAGAATAGTTTTCATGTCTATAATTCACAGTGATATAAGAAGAGAAAGACAATCTGATATATGACCAGGAGAACACTTTGCAACTCCGGTGGAAAGGGTAATAATAATTCTGAATATTTTAATACTATTTGCTATTACGACTTGATATTATATTACAACATGTTATGTTTATTAGATGTTCTTGGGAATTCAAATTGCAGCAGAATCTAGTGACTAAGGATAGGAGTGTCTTGATGCCGAGGGCATGTAAAATGTATGACACATCCATTATATGTTGAGGGAGTTAAGAAGGATAGACAAACAAAGCAATAAAATAAGGTATAAATTGCAACAGAGTATAAAATGCTCAGAAATATTCTTAACATTCCAGCCGAAAGGACTGCTGCACAATCGAATCATAAGAAATTCAAGATATTGTAGAATGCAACTTTATTAATGATAAAATAAATATCAAATGCAAAGTTAATGTTAAAGAAGCATGACTCATAAATGAATTTTAATTCTTGGAATTTAGTTTTCTATCAATTTTGATATCAATATATATATTTTATGTCTGTAGGATTTAACTTTTTAAATTTGTTCATTATTTGTCATTTCTTCTAATTATACTATTCCATTATCTTTAGTATATACTCTATATACTACATACTTAGATTCTATACTTTTTTCTTCTCTTTTTAATATATTAATATTAGTCATTAAGAAATTAATATTAGTCAGTTCGTGTAAATTCATTATACTTATGAAAACTTTTACCTGTCTAGTTGTTATATATTATTGATCATTAAGTAATTCATATTGATCGTTACTTTTAAGTTTAACATTTTATTGTAAATGCTTTTACACAATCTTAGTGTAGTTGCTATATATTATTGATCTTAAAGTAATTCATATTGATCGTTATTTTTAAGTTTAACATTTTATTGTAAATGCTTCTACATAATCGCAGTGTGGTTGCTATATGTTATTGATCATTAAGTAATTCATATTGATCGTTATTTTTAAGTTTAACATTTTATTGTAAATGCTTCTACATAATCTCTGTGTAGTTTGCTATATATTATTGATCATTAAGTAATTCATATTGATCGTTCCTTTTAAGTTTAACATTTTATTGTAAATGCTTCTACACAATCTCTATGTAGTTGCTATATATTATTGATCATTAAGTAATTCATATTGATCATTCCCTCTAAATTTAACATTTTATTGTAAATGCTTCTACACAATCTCTGTGTAGTTATATATTATTGATCATTAAGTAATTCATATTGATCGTTCCTTGTAAATTTATCATACCATTGTGAATACTTTTTTTAGTTACTTATAATTGTAAAATTATAATACTTATTATTATGTATATATTGATTATTACATTTATAAAAATTTTAATTGTTATGTAAAAATGTTTGTAATATATATTTGAAAATATATTTTGTACTTCGTATGTTTTTTTTTCTCATTTCCAATATAAGAAATTATTTAGGTTTTCTTATTTTGAATTACGTATGCAAACCATATCTAGAAATAATACCAGCGGTTGATTTATATACTGAACAAGTGCTGCCTTCTTCAGATCGCTAAAAATATTAAAATGGCGGTAATGTCAAATGGCCTCAGATAGCGATCTATTTATGTTTACTTATCTATGGACCAAACAATTATCACCAAAGCAGAGAACAACTATTTCACTCTAATTCATTCTGCCTAAGCAGAATTGGGATCGATATCGATCCTAGTTGCTACTGCTTGGGTGAAGCGACTAGGGCGGATGCAGAGCATATCATCATGGAGTGTAAACGTTAGGAAAAGGGCAGACAAAAACTAAACTATGGGAGGAAATAATCAAACAAAAATCTCCCTTCCAATTAATTTTATAACAGTGCTGACAGATACAAGATTATATGGTGCTCTTTATACTTACATCAAATCTAATAATATAAAACTATAAATGAAACATACATAAAACAATGATATATACGTAAGACAAGACTTTAAGAGATAGTGTAGATATCATGTAATTTAGTATATGGCTAATGTACTAGTTTATAAAGCCAATAAATCATAAATAAAAAAAAAAACTATTTCACTCGATCAGGCCGAAAAGTTCATTTTCGAATTATATAACCATCTATTAGTATTAGTCAGTTCGTGTAAATTCATTATACTTATGAAAACTTTTACCTGTCTAGTTGTTATATATTATTGATCATTAAGTAATTCATATTGATCGTTACTTTTAAGTTTAACATTTTATTGTAAATGCTTTTACACAATCTTAGTGTAGTTGCTATATATTATTGATCTTAAAGTAATTCATATTGATCGTTATTTTTAAGTTTAACATTTTATTGTAAATGCTTCTACATATCTATATAAGAGGTTTGACAACTGATGGCGTCACAAGTTTATGCCTCAACTTCAATTGTGTCACCGCTTGTGCGACACGCCAACGTTGCACCAGGTGGCACCACGATATACCCTTTAGACATCCCCATTCCTTGTTGCTGAGGGTATTTAACACATAGCGCAACACGGACTAATACTCTTAACTATTCAAGGACTCAACAACTACTGACCTGGGACCACGGACAGTAGCGAGCCTGAAGAAGACAATAATAAATTATAATTTCAATGTAAATATATCTAATATAATAAATAATATTATATCATAGTATTTGCGTTATTCAAGTAGAAATATATGTGGAAGATACCCACTCAATATACATATTCTAATTTTTATTTGTTTTTAGCCTCTGTTGAACATATTTTGAAAAAAGCGATCATCGTAGACGGGTAAATCAGCGACCTAGACAAGGCTTCGACTCAGGTATCTTCCCTAAAAAAAAAACGAATATGTTTGATAAATTGGATTGGTTTCACTGTGGAAGATGTCAAAGCCTAGGAAGAAAAACTAGCTGAAGAAAAATCTGAAGAGATAGAAACTGATCTGGTGCAAAATATATGAAATTATTTAAAAAAATGCAATTACTTTTAATCAAAGCATGTTTTAATTTGAAGGCCGATTTTGTTATCAAGATTGGTGGGCGTGATCCCAAAGATCATATTGCCAATGCATTAAGCAGAATGTTTGCGGATAATTTGCATTTGCAAGGCAGAGGCACTGGCAGAGGGCTTTGAAAAAAGTAATCACAATAAATTTAAATAATGAATTAATATTATTTGAAATATTATAATTTGTTACTTTTTTAGTTTATTTTTGTGCAATAAATTTTATGTTGTTTAAAATATTTGTTGCTATTTTGTTTGTTATAAATATTGGCTACTGTTTTGTTGCTATTTTGTTATAAAATACTTGTTATTGTTTTGTTTAGTTCAAAATATTTGTTGCTAATTGTTTGTTACTGTTCTGTTTAGTACAAAATACTTGTTGCTATTTTGTTTGTTGTAAAATATTGGTTACTGTTTTGTTGCTATTTTGTTATAAAATACTTATTACTGTTTTGTTTTGTTCAAAATATTTGTTGCTATTTGTTTGTCATAAAATATTTGTTACTGTTTTTTTAGTACAAAAAATTTGTTTATTGTAAAAAAACTAAGAAAAAATTTTTCTCAAAATTTC
>NW_020536530.1:0-21864 GCF_003426905.1 Ctenocephalides felis
AATATCACGTTCCGAATAAATATATTATTTTCTACACTATTTTGACTAACGAACTAATGAATTATTGTCCATATTTTTTTGAATTTTTAACTTCCCGTAGGGCAAGTTATAGAATCGCAAAAAAATCGAAAATGAAAATTTTTATATATCTTTACGTTTCAAAGGTTTCTGAACATTTGGCATACCTTAGAAAAAATGGATGATGTGTGTGTGTGTGGTGTGTGTGTGTGTGTGTGTGTGTGTATGTATGTATGTATGATGTAGTATGTGCGTGTGTGTATGTATGTGCGGATACAAATTTTCGTCGACGATTTCGGGAACACGGATCAACCGATTTGAATAATTCAAAAAACATTCGATTCGTATTGATAAGGAGACGTGCTGATTAGTTTTTGGCGCAGGGAGGTCTAGCCGTTCCGAAGATACGGGGTAAAAAGTTCCGAAAACGGTAACTCAGTTTTAAGAGAACGGAGCGTCGATTTTAATAATTCAAAAAACATTTTACTTATATTGACAATGTGAGAAACCGATCAAATTTCTTAAAGGAGGTCTAGCGGTTTCGGAGATCTAATGAAAAAAGTAAAAAAAAATGCCATTTGGCGGTCAAAAATGATCATTAGACTTATGCACATCAAATTATCAGATATTTTATAGAGATTTTAACAATAAGTATGAATTTGGTTTACAGTCCTATGGGTTCCGTACCAATGTTTACGCGTTATACGGCTACGCGGCGTTTACGCGCTTTGATATTTTCGTCTTTATGCAGTTAAAGCAGTTAAAGCAGTTAAAGCAGCAAAAAAAAGTTTAGATCTTCCAAAATATGTCAAAAGAAAACTTTTTTTTTTCAAAAAAAAATTAAAAAAAAAATTTAAAAAAAAAAAATTTTTTTTTCAAAAAAAAGTAATTTTTGGTCCTATTTATAGTTCTCTCAATCTTATTTTTTTTTTGAAGTAAAATTTTTTTCAAAAATGTTAATCGTTTTTGAAAAAAAAAATTGGTACGGGAAGTCCAGCAATTTGCCTTAAGGCACGATGCCTTAATTGCCTTAAGACAGAATTCCACCTACAGCTAGTTTTTTATTGTTCCAACAGCAAACAGTACTCTTACTTTTACATGCTGTATAAGCTGTTTGTTGAAGACTTATGACCTAACATATTATATGAGAGGCAACCCATCGGTTCATCATTCTCCTATGTGTGGGGTTTATATCAGCTCTTACGTCTAATAATTCTCCATATTTCAACAATAAACATTACTCATTTCAAAGTATTTGTTTTTCATAGTAAATATGTGTAGGTCGTAAGGTATTCAACTTACTAAGTATATATATAGAGCTGGCAAAAATCCAAATTATTTATCATTTATAACGTATGGTTAATTTGTATCACATGGATACTTGAAGCTGTTTCAATCATTCATGCAAACTTACATATATATTATAATTTTGTATATATATATGTATATTTATATATAGATAATATATGGATATAATATATATTTGAAGGCTCCGCCCAAAGGCAAGCTCGTGAGTCAAATTCATAAAATTTAGTGTGAGAGATTTCTTGTTGCTATTTGACACCCGAAAGTTTTAGGGGAAATAAGGACAAAATAACATGTTGTTTTGGGTTTGAACATGGTGTTTTATTTTAATGATATTTATTTATTTAATAATATTATAACCCACCTATATCGTTTTTACTCATCTTTAGTTCATTGACTACCAGTAAGATTGTGTTTCAATTAAGTAGGAACTACAGAAACATATTTATTAAGGAAAAATGCAACATATTACGAAAACCATTTTGTTCATAATTTATGAAGCACGAGTTCAGAGGTTCTGTTTTTAGCAATTATTTTTTTGCATACTTGAGGTAGAAATTGAAAGCCAATCTTTATTAGGTTTTAATTTTGTTTTCTTGGCGTTGTATTGCTTGCGAAATAGTACTATGTCGCATTGCCCATTGTATGCCATTATAATTTATCAAAATTCCACTAAACACCTGATTATTGCAATAAAATTGAATAAAAGTTAATTTATTTGAATTGAAATATTCACGAATATCGATAAATAATTCTCCAAAAAATATGAAGAAAGTTCACTCGATTGACAATGACGCTCAACATCTGACTAGATTGTTATTATGGGCTTCTTCATGTTATACAGTCGCGAAAACTTTGATAAAACTACCCCATTTTTAAATAATGCCACTGTCTATATATACCATTTTGTCTTTATATACAATTTTCCTATATTCAATTTTGAATACTTTGTATCACTTGTTTCTCACTTTGTATCATTTGGATATTTTAATATATTATGACAAAACAAAAACTAAATTTGAAAACTTTTATATTATAATAAACATGGCCCTTAACTTGATTCGTATCCACGAGAAATAATAAACTTGAAAAGGTACGAAGAGAACTAAAATACTATGTAAACACAATATGAGGTATAATTATAATGAATCGAAGAGCTTGAACAAAAGTATTTTCTCAATGAAAACGGAGCAAAAATAATAAAATGTAGCAAGTTTAATGCAAAAATATCAAAGAAAGTTCCAAGTTCTATTTACTTTATTTATCAATCGGGATAGATGACGGTGGAGCGACATCTACGTTCCGCAATATCTGAGAGGATGTAATTATATTCATGTCAATTCAGGGAAAATTTTAAGATATTCCTACCGAATGCGCTTCCAAGCTAAGCTGCTGAGATATCTTCTTCATGGGGAAATGTAAATACTGATGTGGTATTTGAAGTCGAGGAATAATAGTAGCTATATGAGGTAAAAGGCATGAAAGGAATTGTCTTAATTTAAACGGTAATACTGCACATATGAAATAATCTTCAGTACAAAAGTCAACGATCATCAATTATCTTCAATCTTTGTTGGTTTCTAGGATTTTAGAATTTTATAAGTCATCGTGGTAATCACGTATATAACTGCCAGAAGACGAAAATAATTTTTAATCACACTTGGCATTTTTTATGTTGTAATGTTTTTTTTCTTGGATCTATTTAACAGCAATCAGAACTATAGCTCTTTAAGCTAACTTTTTGCTAACTTACATTGCTAATATTCTATTTTCTTTGAGAGGAAAAAACAGTGGTTAACCACTCTTCTTTGCGTATTACTATATACTATATGCTAGATATGCATATTTAATAGAGTTGGCTTGTATGTGATAAAGAATTGACCGCGAAAAGCAATGTTTACCTGAGATTATATTTGAGGACAGGTAGAAATTTGGTACCATACTGCTTGATATCGAGCTTGGCCAAGGTAGCGATCGAATCTTGGACTAGTTGATACTAGTCCACGTCCTCACTGGTTACGTCATGGATGACTTATTTTTTGAAAAAAAAAAAGTTTTTTTGTACCATTGCTTCAAATTAAATTAAATTTGATGTACTAAGCAATTGTGGCAAATATGGATTCATTACCCATTTTTAGTAAGCCTTTTAGTAGAAGCCATGTGTTTTTTTTTGTTCTATATTATTCCTATATATATATATATATATATATATATATATATATATATATATATAAAGTCTATGCACATAAATATTTAATAAAATAATAATACATGTGAATTAAATATTACTAATGGCGTTTAATTGCTTTTAGTGCTTCACTCATTATTGTATTTTATCAATAATCTAAATAATCGCACATATTTAATCCTACAAGCATAATTGTTATAATATATAATTGATGTTGAATTTTAAAAGAATATTTCTTGCTGCTTTTAATTCACATGAATTATCATATCAGAAATTAGCATAAAAATTGTCAGAATGTTACGTTTAGGAAATAAAATTGTATTACATCTCTACTTCAATATATGTTTATCATGATCAAATTACTTTTTCCTTGTCTAGTACCCCGTAATTTATTTAGTCGATGTGTGAGTATAAAAATTCTGTAATTTAACGAAAGCTCAATAAATTACCTCATGAAATTGATTCTAGTTTTAGAAACCTGAAAAATCTTTTTTTAATAATTGCAGTAGGTTTTTTACTTAATTACTTCAAATCAATAATTATTATAAATTTTATTCATTAAAATCAGTTCCAATAGTAATTTATAATTTGTTCGTCATGAATTCGAGTTTGTGACTATAATTTTAGATCAAATAATTTGTAATAAGATATTCATCATATATAGAATAAAAATACTTGTAACACATACAAATGATCACAAATACAAATGATACTCATTTACTTACATATTATACATGAACTAAAATACTAAGTTTATATTTATTGTCTTTGCGGCTTCTAAATGGATTAGTGGTTAGAGTTATGGGCTTTCAATCATAAATTCCACCAGGTTCGATGTCCGCCTCGGCAGCCTGATGCCAAGCCTGTTGTCAAGCAGTGGTTAAATTTGTCGGTTTTTAATATATAGATGGTAATATGTTTCCAAGTGACAATATCCTTGGCAATGCAACATCAATAAATAAATTCATCATTATTATAGCAATTGTATTAATGAATTCTTCAAATAGAGCAAGCCCAACCGTATGGCTGCCTTCTGGAACAACGAGGTAGTTAAGTGAAATCATCACAGCAGCTTTTATAGGGCACTTAAACTCTGATTTATGTTCAAATAAAAATACAAAACAATTTTTTGCACTAGATACAAAAGTTTGAAACAATATTTATTTATTCACAGCTATAAATTTGTTCTAGCTGCGGATCTATTCAATGGAGGGGACTACTGAACGCCATATAAATGATCACATAGGCTTATCAGAAACTATGTATTCTGATTGTCTATTTACATAAAATAAAATAAAAATATTCTTGATTTAGCCTTGCTTATGAATAAATACATTAAATGAATAAGTAAAATATAATGAATCACAGTTTAGTTTTTGATAACTAGCGAATAAATCAGTATTCGGCCGAGATATTTTCTCGTGGTCTATCCACATTTTGGATGCGTCCGGGCTCTGAAATAGGTCAAGTGACAATAAAACGTGCGTGATCTGCCGCAATAACCGAAAACTGATCAGATTTATTCCCGCTGCCGACTATAAAGAGATAGAAACCCAAATTAAAGGTTTATTTAGTTATCTTGTCTTGGATTACACAAATGATTATATTTGATTACATTAATTAATCAAATTATTTGAAAAATTATTAAATACTAAATTATTAACTGTTGCATTGAAAAATGATTCAATATACGGGCTTATACTCTTATGTTTTTTCTAGTACATATATAACGCTGCTGATTTTTTTAAACATACTCAATAAATCAAGTTAAATCATAATTTTGAATAAGGAGTATTTTAAAAATTAATTATATTGTTTAATTTCTAATGTTATTAAAATCATTAATTTATATTATTAGGTTTATGATATTTATATTAATTTGTATGTCGTGTGGACAAGGTCCAGAGTTTGAACCCTGGTTTTGATAACCTGATGTCATGCACTAGTGATATCAATTTTCATTTGAGGATATAGATAAAAAATGTTTTAAAATGACAATAGCCAATTTTAGGCATTTTTTGCGCATTTAACTCAGTTAACGGACCTTTCCTGTGAACTGTTCATTATATATGCATCGTAATACTTTTGTTTAAAAAAATCTAACATTTAAAAAACGTTTCATATATTCATGAAACATATGATGCGAAGTAATATCAATTTTTAAAACCTATCTTAATAAGGCAAATAAAAATAAGTAGAAATTAAATATGATTTCAAATGACAATAGAGTTTTTGCTGCAATATATATTCAGATCACAATTAGAAATATGTCTAACAATGATCATCTCATTAGAAAGAGAATGGTCAAGCACAGGGTTGCCTTTTAGAAACCCTAGTTAGAAAAATTAACTGTACAACAGCCAATATGATACCATATGGGGTAAACTTATAAGAAATGAGTTTTACTCTGTTTTAGTGTTTTTCGCATTCAACAGATGGTGTACTGTGTTCGAATTAATTGCTCTTTTTTAGAGAACTGCTACTCTTAATATAATACTTAGCTTCTTATTAAACTAATTTGCTTATTATAATACACGTACTTTAAACGTTTAATATTATATTTTATTTAATTACATTCTTTTATGAAAACATATTTGTGGTTAAGGTAAATACACACACACACACACACACACACACACACACACACACACACACACACATATATATATATATATATATTAGGGTGGTCCTTAAAATGGTCATTTTCGAATTTCCTTGCTCCCAGGGGCTCAAATGGTTCCAAATAGATAAAAAACAATTCTCTGCAAATTTTAGCTCTTAATATTAACGTTTAGATAGAGCGCAATTCAATCAAAGTTTTGTATGGAAATAGCATAAAAAAAATTTCAAAAATTTTAAAAATGTTTTTTAAATGTAATTTAGCGAACAAATGAATGAATAAAACTCATTCATTTGTCGCTAAGTTATACTTAAAACATTTTTTTTTAATTTTCAAAAATTTTTCCATGCTCTTTCCATACAAACTTTGATTGAATTGCGCTCTATCTAAACGTTAATATTAAGAGCTAAAACTTTCAGAGAATTGTTTTTTATCAATTTGGAACCATTTGAGCCCCTGGGAGCAAGGAAATTCGAAAATGACTATTTTAAGGACCACCCTAATATATATATATATATATATATATATATATATATATATATATATATATAATACAAAATTATCTAAAATTAAACCTAGGGGTAGATTTAAGTGCTACAGTTTAGAGGCGCCTCTATGTATTTTGGACGTAATTAAAATTGAAGTAATGTCAAAGCGGCTGTGTTTGCGATCTATTTCAACTTGTTTATCTATGTATGATACATTTCATTATAAATAGAACAAATAAATACCAATCTATTTTATTTTTAGAATAAAACAGCGTCAAATTAAACAGGAAATAACTAAATTAATTTCCTAATACACGCGTGTATTCTATGTTTATTGAAGTGAACAAATGTTTAAGCTTTTGTGTTTCATTACTCAGTTTAATTATTAACATTCCTATATTATTATTAATTTTTTAATAAATAGTTTATTTTATTACAAATTAAATATTAAAATATAAATTAATCGCAGATAACTGTAGAATTATAAATGCATTTATACCATCAAAGAGTGATGGATTCACTCATAATTAAATTAATATCATGTAATTTCAATTAAAGTCGTCGATATAATACCTACCTTGAAATAGTTCATACCAATTAGAAATGATTGCATTTCACAGAATATAGTGGGTAATTCGATTTTCTGGTAATATAATTTCAACTACCTGTGCAGCAGGTAATCCATATATGCAATATTTCATAAATATGGTCGGATGATGATTGTCGCATTGCATTATATCGATTCTGGTCCTGGACGGATTTAGTCTGCAATAGTACGGGTATTCCATTACGGTACACCCGTAAAGCTCTGTAAAGGATCTTGTTAGTCCGGCATTTCTGCACTGCCGGAGTTTACAATCTGCCCCGAAGATATATATATATATATATATATATATATATATATCTGTGTGTGTGTGTGTATATATATATATATATGTATTTTTGGAGTGTTTAAATTTGATGTAAAAATGTAAGATTAATTTCTTATGACGCAAAGGTTTTTTATCACGAGTCGAATTTCTTACAAAGCCGCTTTGCAGAATCGGCTTTTATTTTACTAGATAAACAAAGTACTAATAAACGTAATAATACTAGCTTCCTCTACGAGTAAGTCTGAATAACAAGTGTTGATCTGATCTATCTGTATGTACCTGTAATTAGTTCTGTTTTATTATTTTAATATTTATTAGTAATTATTTTTAATACTTTCTAATTTTTTAACATTTTTAATATTTTGTTATATAATTTACTCATTTATTTTTATCATTTTCATTTTGATTATATTGTCATATTTTTGTACACTATTTTTTTTCTCAATTTTATTTATTTAAAAAAAATAAAAAAATCCACCATCTTCCGCTTTTCTTTAACATATTGTTTTCCTAAATCGTATCAAGATCTTGTTTCTTGACAGATGTCCTGAAGATGGAACGTACCTAGTTCCGAAACGTCGACAGTAAATAAATAAAGAATTGGTTTTTGTTTTTTATTACTTTTTGGATTCTTTGATCCAAGCTCTAAAAAATATTTACAAATCCAAGACTCTACCATCATATATAATCTTCAAAGGCCATACGTCGCATAATGTAATCTTCTCTTACCGTCAACGGTATAATTAGCACTATCCTGCATGTTTTCTGATAATAACATAAGATTGGTGTTTTCTCAGAAATATTCTTTCATGTTTGAATTTTGAATAACTTATACATTTGGAAGTATTGCGGCGTAGTGCTAGATGGTGCTTTCTGAAAAGTTCAACTGAAAAAAAAATCGTTACAAGAGCTTACAGGATTCCTAGGTTCTGATCACAAATAAAAATTAAAAATGTTTGCTGTGTGCAATTAAAAATAAATTTGGAAACACATACATTGTTTTTTTTTTCTGAAAAACCCTCAGATAAGGGCGAAGATGTTGAAACTTCACATAATACCGAAAAATAGTACATGTAAATTTATTTAATTGAAATATATTTTTTATCTTTATAAGTGACTTTATAAAGTAGTTTTTATAATAACTTATTGTTAGTATGTTTTAGTTCGATTTACACATTCACAACTTTACTTTGTTAAAAATAATCAAGTAAAATTTATATAACTTTAATTGTAAAATTTACCTTTATTTACAAAGTTTACATATTACATATATTCAAATACAGTTTTGTATTTTTAGTTGCACAATTCATAAGCATTTTTGTAGTTGAAAATGTAATTTATTCGTTTCATTAATTTCAATATTATTATTAATTAACACAGCCCATAGTTATAACATGCCATAACTGGATTGCAAATAATGATTAGAATCTATTCTAATAACAATGGAATTATCGACAAAAGAATTCTAAATAATTTTAAATCATAATTCACACACGTGTATTATATATATATATATATATATATATATATATATATATATATATATATATTCTGGGAAGAACATTTCTTGTACTACCAAGGGACCAGAAGATTAATTGCGAATACCTCTATAATAGTTCTATTGTTAATTCTGTCAATCCTAATGGGAATCACCATCGTCTAAGGTTGACAATATTGATATCATAATCATAGGCTGACTGACCGACCATCTTAATAGGTTAACAATAAATTTATTGGATCAATTCAATACCAAGTTGCCCTTGTTGCATATTTGGTATATACTCCAGCTTCACCAAATTATAACTACAGGCTTATTATATTTCAATGAAAATACCTTTATTAAAGGTCACGAATTAATTCTGATAATTTAATGATGCTTCTCTTATTTGGTTGTTAGCAGTTTCACGAATTTCCCAGTTTTTAGCATTTAGATAATGACGCGTTTAAATATATAGGTCAAAGTCAAGAACTGGTCGATTATTCGTGGTTTCTCTTTTAGTTATATGGATGTGTGTAAATATCCATATTCGTATGGGGCTATCATAAACCCTAACCGCACATGAGGCAAAACTATTTGCTAACTCCAATATGTTGTGGTTTATTCGCAGGATTCAGACTGATTATCTCCGATAACAATTGCAGTATTATGATTTTCCTGGTCTTTGGACATATGTATAGAAATTTAAGTTTTAAAATTATGTTAATGATATTTAAACTGTGTAAATAATTAATACATAATTTAAAGCTAAGTAACAATATATTAATTCAATTACTTAAAATTCTTGTCATACGAACAACATTCAACGTGCGAGAGAGAAACATTTGAACTGAAGAGTAAAAACCGTGTCATATTTAGGTTTTTATATTTTTATTCAAGAAAATAAATATTATAATAAGAATCAAAATTTTTCAATAATAAAATTGTCAAGTATATTTCAAAGCCCTGATTGAATACGCCAACTTTTGATAGAACTTGTCAACACACTTTAATACCTTTTTTTTAAAGGAGATCTATTCAAATTCGACAAATTTAAAAAAATTAAATTCATAGTACAACAAAAAAGTATTAATTCTTGAAAACTTAAGGTAATTATGGTATTAGTTTTACTGTAGTCCGAAAAATGTTGTTCCCGATTACGGTTCCAAATGAACAAAATTAATAAATTTAACCATAATAACTAAAAAATTTACATAATTTTACCAAAGCTCTAGGTTGCTCTGTAGAGCTCATTATTTCCAAACGAGGTATTATTTCTAAATTTTTTCAGGACATCAGGACAGTTAAGGTTAATATATCATCCAGTTTTGATTTGACGCCAAGATCTGGGACACCCTATATTTATAAACTATAAAATCTAATTTACTTTCCGATAACTATCAAAACTTACTAAATTTCTGAGAATCTCAGCCTTTGATTTCTTAATTCCTGTTATCCTACAATCATCTTCAAGCACTTTTTTTGCCTATGGAGTTTTATCTGGACTACAAGATTCTCAACACCTGAGATTTTTTAACCTAAAATATATAAATTTGGTTTAAAATGTTAGTTGATTTTTTAAATTAATTATTTTAGTGTTTTTCCTCGGTTATACCTACAATTTCATTAACTAATATTATGATATTATAGTGCTTACTTACTTATTTTTTAGTTGAAACATTAGACACATTTTGTTCACGAAACAGAACAATTTTAAATCTTATGCTTTTTTCCATGAATTGACTGACAGATAATTAATGTTTCAAGTCGAAAAAAAACATTAAAATCTATACAATCATATATATTTATAAACCAAAATAAATACTGGTATATACACTAGATAAAATTCGACTGAAAGATCAACAAAGAAAATTGACTAGTTCGATATATTTTTATAAATTGGTATAAATATTACGAAAAAAATTATATAGACATTAAACAAAACATATTAAATAAAACTTCAAAAATAATGAAGGAACTAACGTATTTTGTTCCATTAGTATGCCCATTCAAGTCTTTTTCATAAATATGACATTTATTTTATACCTTGAAGCACATTTGCATCATATATTTGCATGAGGTAACATAGTAATAATAAATTTTCCTTCTCAAGGAACATCGTTAGTGTCAAAGCAGTATCCTTTCATTTGCACTCCTTCGTTTACATTTTACATTTGCAATCTAGTTTTACATTCCTCAGTATATCCTATCTAGCTTTCAATTCTGTAATTTTGTTATTTTTACACCAGCCGTCAATTACCTGCACTTTTCTTCATCCCAAGTCTTTCACATTATTCATCTGATCCTATCGTGTAGCAATAAGGCATCAATTTTATTTGAAAGCTTTAAGTTCTTTTTTTGCTCATGAAATGTTGAATGAATGAGTTGTTACATTTCATAGTAAATGCGTATTTGAACTCAGTTGTAGATGCACTGGTATAATAATATAAATTAATTTTTATGTATTTTATACTTTTATGCAAATGTAACTCACGTGAATTGCACTTATATTAAATTAATTAATAGATCCATTTATATTTGTCGATTGAACTGCGCATTTATGAAAATACGGCCTTATTTTCCATGGTAGAATTATTGGATATAAAATGATAACGTACGTCAATTATTAAATTACATTTTAATATTTTTTAATTATTATTCACAATTATTCTTGTATTCCTATACAGCGAGAAATGTTAACTAAGTTAATGTAATAATTTTGAAATAAATAATAAGTGGTCATCTAGATAGTGTAGAAATAACACAGTTTGATCTTTTGAAAAAGATACTGTAACTTACTTGTATACATTATTCTTTATTATGTAGATGCATCTAAAATTTTATATGTGCTATAAAATTGTAATTTCAACAAGTACGACAACGCGTTAACATTTTCTTTACAATTAGTTTTGAAACGTTTTGGTTTATGAATTTGATATTGGACTATGGTAATATCTATTGGGTGCTTTGTATGTAAACCATTTTCATATATACCTATCTAAATAGGCAAATAAATAAAATTGGAATGTCTGCTTTAAATATTTTTTCAAATTTTTTGTCTCTTTTTTAGGCTAATTTCTGTAACGCCTGAACGCATTTTGACGGCAGGTAGTTAATGTTATTGGGTGTAACATAATTGGACTACTTTTATTTTATATAAAGTCTTATTTCATCTAGCTGTGACCGCGATTTCGTTCGTATGAAATTCAATAAAATAATTAAATAGTTTAGTTTTTGCATTTTACCTTATATGATTCAAAATATTTTTATATTATATACATTGGTTCATTATATAATAAATTTTACCTTATTTTAATTCGCAGTATTCTGTTACATTTTTACATTTTTTTGCTTTCTGGAAATAATTGCAAAAACATCTTTGTTCATTACTCAATTTTACAATAAAATTTATCCACTTAGGTTATTTCATTTAGTTAGTAACATTGACAGTGTTTTTTCAGAAATGATTGGATTTTTCATTTTTTAAATGTTAGGGATTATTAACAAGAAGTCAAATCACTTTTAAAGCTTCAAAAAGGCCAAAAGTGTTGTTGTATTAGCCCAAGAAAATCTTTCACCAAATACTGTATATAACATTTTGTTTAAATAAAGCGTTTAAATAAATACATAAAACTGAAAATAAATGGCTATTAAAATAAACATGGAGAGACCTAACTTTTTTTTTTGTTAAACTCTACGCGAACAAAGCTGCAGGTAGAGGTAGTAATTTATAAATTACAAAAGGCTTCCTACCTAAGTGAAAACCGATGAATTTGGTTTAATATTTGCAAATTTTATACAAAATACTAACAAATACTACAAATTTTATACAAGTACAATATGTTTCCCAACGTAACTAGTACTGCAACAAATATTAATGTTGATATATTTTTTTGCAGTGAGTGATAGCTATAAGTTTACCAAATAAATTTCTCGTAGTTACATGAGGTTTTGGTATTCACCCTTTCGTTTTGAGTGTCGTCTCTGAACGACATTCACTTGAGTACGAGTGTCGTCCATGGACTACAACCACTCGGCTACCTGTGTATATGGGTGTCGCCCGTGTGTATGTGTTTGCCTTTGGTTCAAGATTTATTATTGAGTTGAATTAATATTTATCTAGTGAATTAATATCTATTATTTTATTGTAATTTTCAGTTTATTAGCAGACAAAATTTTCAGTCTTAGCTTTTCAAAAAAATTTATATTCGTTTAATATTACTGTGAAAGGATCTATCAATTAAATATAAAAGGTAGGCACACATTAATTAAGCTACGTAAAGTGCTTTACGCAGTGGTAACACTGCTGCACAGAAGCGAGCCGCCCAGTCAATTCAATAAAAATTTATTCAATAATAAAAAAAAAACACTTTACAAATGTACTTATTAATAAAAATTAGAATTGTCAATGATTGATGAATCTCTGCTCTACAATGATAGACTACATCTACTCGGCTACCTGTATATATGGGTGTCATCCATGAACGACATGTTATGTTCGCCTTTGCTTCAAGATTTATCACTATGAGTTAAATTATTGTGTTGAATTCTAGTTTTTAACGTAATATTTAGTTTAATACAGGCGTAATTTTTAATTTTTCATAATTTTTTTTTATTGACAATGATAGAAATATCTTAAAATATAGCGTTGGAACTGGACAGTTAAGTAGCGCTACTAAGGGACACGCTGTTCCGTACAGCAGCAACACTTCTGTAGAAAACACTCTAGTAGGAGTAGTAAACACTCTAGCAATAAAACTAATTTATTAACTGAGGTTCTCAAAATTTTATTAACAATTATCTTACCGCGGTTTTTGTTCACATATTAACGGAATGAGATTTGTAGCTTCTGGAATAAACTGTATTACACAAACACTTGATTTCCTTATATCATTTTGCATTTCAGAGCTTACATTTTGATAACTTGCCCGTGTCACAATTAAATCTTAGCAAATAGCAATTTTAATCCTCGACGTGTTATCCTGATACCTTACGCGACATGTGTTGGCAACACCATCCGTGACTATTTCAGTCAATAGTTTGCGTAAGAGTTTATAAAATCATTGAAATCTATTTGTGTGTTTTAATATATTTATAAACAGTCATAAATATGTCTTGTAGTGTCACGTAGTGCTACTACGTTGATGTTTGTACATTTTTTCATTTGATACAATTTATATTGTGGAACGTATGAAGTAAAACCATACTTTATATGATCGACATAATACAGGTGAAAACGCATTAAATGTGATTTATTTGCGGCTATAAAATGATATAGTGATCGCTTTAGAATGTGACATAGGATACACGTACGCATACGCACATTCGATAAGTGTTTGGCTTCGGAGTCCAATGGCAATACTATTACCATGAGAGATATTTTCTAGCATATAATATATTTTTCCATTTGGAGGAGACATTGTTCCCTCATATCATAATTAATCAATTTCTCAATTTTATAAGAAACTTTGGTTGAATTATACGAATTACTACTGCCATCGTATTCACTGCAACTGTCTCCACATTCATCGTGTTTTTGAATTCGTAATATTTTTAATTCCAATATTGAACATCATTTCGCAGACAAAATTTTCATTTTTTGCTTTTAAAAAATTTAGTATTCATTCTATATATCTATGAAATGATCTCTAAAATGAATCAAAAAGAAATACACATATATTAATTCACATGCTAGAGACGCAGTATTAAAAATTAAAATAACTACACTTCAAATAACATTATTATAATAAAAAATCAAATTTCTCAATGATTGATAAATCTCTAAAAATAGAGCCAACCCATATATTGTGACGTACATGTCGCCTATAAGAAACACTCGTAGAAAGGGTTATATATATATATATATATATATATATATATATATATATATTAGGGTGGTCCTTAAAATGGTCATTTTCGAATTTCCTTGCTCCCAGGAGCTCAAATGGTTCCAAATTGATAAAAAACAATTCTCTGAAAGTTTTGGCTCTTAATATTAACGTTTAGATAGAGCGTAATTTAATCAAACTTCGTATGGAAAGAGCATGTAAAAAATTTTGAATATTAAAAAAAAAATGAATGAGTTTTATGCATTCATTTGTTCGCTAAATTACATCTAAAAAACATTTTTAAAATTGTTGAAAATTTTTCCATGCTATTTCCATACAAATCTTTGATTGAATTGCGCTCTATCTAAACGTTAATATTAAGAGCTAAGACTTTCAGAGAATTGTTTCTTATCTATTTGGAACCATTTGAGCCCCTGGGAGCAAGGAAATTCGAAAATGATCATTTTAAGGACTACCCTAATATATATATATATATATATATATATATATATATTAATGTAGCTTGATTTAAAATAAGAAACTTTGCTCAAGAAACCATACCTCCAAAATTAATTCTGTCCAATGTTAGATTTTTAAAAAATCCGTTTTGACCCATTTAGTATGTCGTAGACCATATATTATATATTTAGGTAGAATATTTAACAAAATAATAATTGTTATTATTTATTATAATATTTAACCAGATCTAAAAATTAAATTTAAAAAAATATGTAACTCTGGCAGAATATTATTCACGGGTTTGAACCCTGCCAGAGATCTATATTTTTTTAAATTTTATTTCCAGATCTAGTTTAATATTATGATATATATTAATATTTATTGAGTCTACATGAATCTACACTGAGTATATATGAGTCTACAAGTCGATCAAAATGTTCACATTATGTGTGTTTGTGTTTACTTACTTGTTTTTTGTCATTTTTGTTATTTATTTTTATGTATTTATTTTTATTGGCTCCGCAATAGCATTTACATTATTTTTATTCACGTCGTATTCTACCAATGTTTCACAATATATTGGTTTTACATACTGCTTTGTTTTTACATACTTTTTTATCATTGTCTATTGAATTTTTTACGTCAACTTTTTGATATTCTGACTACGTTCAAATTGTATTAACATTATTTACCACGTTCATATTTTTCATATATTCATTGTAATTATAAGTATATTAGATTAGAACAATCAGTTTTTTAAAAGTACTGGGATTCGATTTTGGTACATCTTTCAAGCTAGTTGTGCTCGTCGCTTTTACTATCATAAAAATACATGATTAATTAATAGAAAAGATTTTTTTATTTGCATATTTAATCAATGAGTCATTAATGATGTCGTTAAGTAATAACTTGCACATGACATTAAATTCATGTATGAGTCATGAGTAATCCTAATAGAATAATCAAAACGGTATCATCTTACATATAAATGCTAACTTATTTTACGTCATATCAAAGTTCCTTGCGCCAAATGTCAATAGTTGAATATACCTAATCTCATCTCAAACGCTCACAAAGAATTCTCATAAAACATAACACTAAATGTTTTTTTGAGATAATAGGACAATGATTCGAATTTGAGTGTCCCAATAATTTTGGCAGATGTCCCATCATGATTCGAACTCTGGCAAATAATCGTGCCGGCAGATTTTTGGTGCGACGTCAAATCAGTTCTTCCGCGTATGTGGCTGATGTAGAGTCATTATATTTTCTTTTATGGCCGAAAACTTGTGATAGGAATAAGTCACGTGTTTGTGCACCTGTGATTTCGAGTATAAGTGACTCATATTTTTTCAGTGTTCACTGTGCCTATTGTGTTTCACGATTTATTCAAACGATTTTTCTTACATATTCGGCCTCCAAAACTATCACCTGCTATCATCATTTCTGTATGCAAAATCATAGCTAATTTTTTTGATCAACCTTTACCCGAAATTTAATAAAATTACTTTCAATCTCATTACAACTCTAATTTTAACATCAAATATGCTACAAAAATTAGTTGATTATTGTGATTGTGACAATTGTATTTAAAACCATAAGTGCCACCTGATGCTCTTTATTTTATTAACAACTTTGACCAATTGACCATAACTCATTTTCTTTATATAATATTTGTGTATTTATGCCTGTATCTTTTTCCATGCATATCATATACCTAATATAAATTGGACACGAACAAACTACTTATTTTGCATATGAACTGTCATGTGTAGGATCCTTGTAAAATCATACATTCAGAAAGTCATGTGACATATTCTTCCTATGAAAAGTTTATGAAGAAGAAAATAAACTTGCATTTGAGATATGTGAAGTAACTTTAACAATGAATAGAATATCATTTTGTCAATAATTTACTCATTCAATTCGAAAGCAGACAGTGGGTAATAACTAGAGTTGAAGTGATGGGGAATTACGATATTGCAATTTTGCTTGAAATATATTAAGAATGTAGTTTTTTTTCTAGTGACACAGTAGTAACGTGCGATTACTTTTTTCTTCACAAATGTCAACTAGTAGTGCATGACATCGGATCTTGAAGCGAATTGCTGGAACTTTGAGCACCGTAATTTAAAATTTTTAAAACCTTTCTTTTTTAATTTTGAGTTTTCTTAGAAATTTTGAAATCCATTCAAGTCGGCTGCTCTATCCGTCCGACATTTGATTCCACCATATAAATGAACTATGAAAATTAGTACTCATTATTAAAATTTGTATAAAATATCTAATAATTTGATTAGCATATGCTCAATGATCATTTTTTGCTACAAAATGGCGCTTTTGTCAACTTCTTTTTAACTTTTTATAAAACCTAATCAGCACGTATCTACCCATCAATGGGTATGAATGTTTCTTAAATCATTCAAATTGGTTAAAATTTGCTCTCGAAATAGTCGACGAAAAATTTCATTTAGATAAATAAAAATAATAATTTTCGATTTTTTCTTATTACTATAACTTTCCCTAGGAAATGTTAAAAATTAATTACAATTTTTCTATAGTAACTTGACACAATAAACACCTTAGTTTGTTAAGAATAAACAAGTGCAATCAACTAGAAAACATATTGGGAAGAACCCGATACTTTTATATTGGAATAGTACATGTCCAAACTCATTAAATCAATTTTCTCTATTTTTTATATTATATATATATATATATATATATATATATATATTGGTATATATGTATTTATTACATAATTAAAACATGTTAATGTCAATCGCGTATAAAACTCGAAAGAAGCTTTCATGAGAAATTCATGTATAAACGTGACTTTTACAAAAAACCAAAATTCTTTATTTTTTAGTATAATCTTTTTAATAGTGTGAGGTTTTATGATGTGACAGTGTCACTACAAGAATAAATGGCTCCTGCTGAGAGCTGCGTGTTTTTATTTTCTTGTCAGTATACGCCCCATAAATAGAACGAGATTATATTTATATACTATTTCTTCAAATAATAAAGTTACTTACTTGCACACTTGAGTATACGCGTAGATTGAACTACATTTTTATGTGGATTTTTTCGAAAAGTACTTACTAATAGCTATATTTATATATATATATATATATATATATATATATATATATATATATAATATCGTTATTTCACCGTTGATACATATGGGACATGTTATTTCAGCCAATACGTCGAATAAAAAATAAAACTGTAGTACAAAGTGAACTGCGATGTTTGTTACATTGGAGAGTTTTCAATATAATTATAAGAGAATAGGCCAGCATATCTATAATTTAAAAAAATCCCAAAGAATTTAAAGTCATATTTTCTAAACAAATAGATAAATTCAAACCCACTTCGATTAAATACTGATCTTAGAAATTTGCTAAATCATGTTTCGTTTTTCTAAATTCTTCTTGCGTTTACAAACGTAGTTTATCACCATTTCTATTTGACAAATATCCAATTCTTTTTATTTCCTTTTTCCTTTTTTATTATTCCTTTTTCTTTATTTTTATGTTTTGGGCACTTAATTAGAAATAATGTTCTAATTTTATAGCTTCTAGATCCTATTATATCTTGATAATATTTTATTCAAAAACAAAAATTTTTGTTAATTTTTATAGTTAGAAGTTTTTCGCCGGGTGTATTTTATTTATTTATTTTGATTTTTAGTTATTATATTCTATTCAATTATTTTTTATAGAGTTACTATATTTTAGCAGAAAGATGACACCCATTATGATGTGACAAAACTAGTATTTTAACATATTAAATTTGATATTCAAAACATATTTAATTTGGGTACTTATATTTTATTCAACGTGTTGGTTATTTATATATATATATATATATATATATATATATATCTGTGTGTGAAATTTTCATAAATAAATTAATTAATGCTCGCTGGCAAGATAAATATCATTTCATTATATGAATATAATTAGATTTCTGAGTAGAAGAGATCTTTCGTTTGCCCATTAAATAAGGAAATTGTGGTCGAAATTACTTCTAAGCGTCTGAAATTTGACTGAATGGTGACTAATTAAAAAATATATTTGAAAATATACATATTTATCAAAGTGTTTCAGCAAGACATTAAGGGCCAATTAGGACGCTTTTAACATTTTAATCGCATGGATTTGCTTTAATTGTGATTTATTTTCATATTAAATGATATTTCTGACATAATTGTAATGCGATATTTATTTTAGTGGTGTGAATATTATATTAATGTATTAATTTCGTACGTTTTTAATTATAATGATCGCATTTTAGAAGTACCAAAGTTACATTGGGGTTTGTTTTAGTAGGGAAACGTAGTAGAGAAAAATTCGCTGGGTTATAAAATTGATTGAAAATTGGACATATTCCTAAAAAAATACCTAAACTTATAAAATTTTCAATAAAAATTTAATTAACAGCAATTAGTATATAATCATGCCTAATACTATGTGCATAGCCGAATATGGTTATGCATTATCTAAGAAATACATGACTCTTCTTCAGAAAATATTTTATTTATTCGATGATTTTGGGTTACATATAATATCTAACAAAATATTTAATCTTGATTCCCTAATATATTAACTATGTTATTAATATATGTATTGCAAAAAAATTACAGTATCATAATGTCCCGTCGTTTTAACTCGAATTATTACCCACATTTTGCTTTAGTATTGCATCAGTAAATTATGGACAAAATGATGTTCCATTCATTCTCAGTTTCTTACATATCTCAAATGCGAGTTTATTTCCTTTTCCATATACTGTCCAAGGCTTATTTTTCTCTTCATAAATTTTTAATTATATATAGTATGTACATTAGGGTGGTCCTTAATATGAACATTTTCGAATTTTCTTGCTTCCCAGGGGTTCAAATGGTTCCAAATTTATAAAAAATAATTTTCTGAAAGTTTTAGTTCTTAATATTGTCTTTTAGATAGAGCGCAATTCAATCAAAGTTTTATATGGAAAATGCATAAAAAAATTTTCAAAATGTTCAATATTCAAAATGTTATAAATGAATATTTTAAAAATGTTTTTAGATATAAATTAGCGAACAAATGAATAAGTTTTATTCAAAATTTGTTGCTAAGTTATACCTAAAAAATAGTTTTTTAATTTTCAAATTTTTTTCTATGCTGTTTCCATACAAAGTTTGATTGAATTGCGTACTATCTAAAAGTTAATATTAACAGCTAAAACTTTCAGAGAATTGTTTTTTATCAATTTGGAACCATTTGAGCACTTGGGAGCAAGGAATTCGAAAATGTCCATATTAAGGACCACCCTAATGTACATATGCTTGAATCCTTATTTTTCATAAATCAACTATGCTCATTAAAAACCCCTGCTTCTTAACTACCCAGTTGAATCTTTGCCCAAAGTACGTGATCGTAAATAAATACAAGTGCCTTTCAGAATTTCGGGAATATCGGCAAATTAACAAAATAGCTTTCGAAAGTTGGGCTCGCCATCTGTGAAAGTTTCAGAGTGTTAGTACGATTGTAAATTGTGTCGAGCGGTTGACGGTTCAGAACAGCGTCAGTTTTGCATCGAATGCCCGCGCTGGCGCCCTTCGCTTGATCGATCCGCGGCAGAATGTTGCGCAGGCGACTGTTGGAGCAGAAGGAGCTAGAGGGCTGCAGTCTGCAGCAGCAGCAAGATGCCATCGCAGGCCGGAAGGCGCTGCGCCGAAGAAGGGGATGGACCG
This sequence comes from Ctenocephalides felis, assembly GCF_003426905.1. Lineage (NCBI taxonomy): Eukaryota > Metazoa > Arthropoda > Insecta > Siphonaptera > Pulicidae > Ctenocephalides > Ctenocephalides felis. The sequence goes on from NW_020536530.1 coordinate 20,999, forward strand.
TGGTCATCGGACCCGAAGTCCGGTACGGTAACGTCTGCGACACGCTAACCATTTACTACGTCCTACGATCCTTAGTAATTATCCTGTTGTCTTATTACACTGTAAACAGCTGCTGCCCGATGTCCTAGGTATTGGACGTCCGAGATTCTATACGGTTGAGGGTACACGAGACATATGTGGTATATTGATTAAAGTGACCAAATTGGATTAAAGCTCCCTACGTTCATTAATTATTACAACTGCTCTATCGTTGTTGACGAGCGTATTTTTATTCAGAGTAAATTGAATAGGACTTGTTGATAGTATAGAAGGAGTGATCAGAAACTAGATCAACTTATTTTATTTATTTAACATGTTTTTTAAGTAAAACTTCTTTAGGCGCCACTAGGGAGTAACTCAGCGTAAATGCGGCGTAAATGCGGCATAAGTGGCAGCTTATTGTATGGACAAAGTTAGGATTTAGTTCCTAATAACCAGTAGAGAGCTTCTTTAAATTTTATCTAACATGATGGAATGTAACCCTATGTTATGTATATTATGTACATTTTTACTTACACATATACACATTTTAGCATACGCATACACATATATGGACATTTTACACACCAATCCATGCACTTACATGTAAACTTATACATATATACTAAATAACACCAACAAGTTCTGTTTATCATTTTTGGACAATTTTATTTTATTCTTTTGAACAGCATTCAGAACTCACAAGTTCTACAAGCTGTTGGGCTAATTTGACTTAATTTAACTTGTCGGTTTTACAAATGGCAACTCAAATTGTTTCATCTTTGTGAATATTTTATTATCACAATTTTCATAATATTTTATTGATGCAGCAATGCCTGATGAAGGTT
>NW_020536531.1:0-17513 GCF_003426905.1 Ctenocephalides felis
TTTATGATGTTGATTTTCTTGTAGTTCACTTCTGGATAAGTCTTGAACCTATCCATGAAATTGCCCTTACTTCAGCGGTTAGTGATTTCATATAATCTGTTTTAATATCTTTTGAATTGTATTTGAATATATTGTTTTTAGTGAAACTTTTACAAAATCCAGTCCTGATTATTATTACAAAAGATACCCATAGTTGTTCTCATATCCCAGTATTGTTATTACATATTAACCGAATTGGCAACACATTCAAATCCATTCTCGTACATACAGTAAACAGTTCCTCCAACTGATAATATTTCCAGCGTATAGTTCGAGGGATATTAAAATCCATACGATGATAAAGTTTTGTTATGCGAATACCGTTTTAGTACAAAAACAGTTAATTCTAACTTCTTCGAAGGCTTTACTATATGCAGATTTACCTAAAGCCATAAATTTATATTTCTGCTTAGAAAACGGTATTGTTGAAAGAAGATTCTTTGCACGGAAGATTTTAGATGGAATTTATTGACATTGGATGACAGGAAATATCCTTGGGTTATATGGAAATGTAATAATCAATACCACTAGAAAATATTGAAGTTACCGCTTTGTATGATTTATGTATTTGCTAGCATCTTAGTTTTCACATAAAATTATTGCATATAAAAATTATTGCAATAGCACCTTAACGATGGCAGTAATAAAAATGCAACATGATTGTACTGATGATTATAAGTAAATGTATGTTATATTTTGGAGATACCAATTTTTCACAACCGATAGATTTTATAGGCACTATTATTATTGTCTTAATATACAATATTTTTCATCCATCTTGAAAAAGAGTAAAATATCAGGAATAAACATAAAGGAAATTATTATATAATGAACTTGTTTTAAAAATCTGGTTCTTTGTAGACTTTTGGTGAAATTTATGTGATCTTCTGGGGGTTAGTAGTGTCCTGGCAAGTGATCTTGGGTGATCTTAGATGCGACTTTTGTACCTGTCTGAATGTGTTCGTATTCTTTATGGATCATCCAATTTGGAACGTATTTTGGGGCTTTCCACGTTTTATTTGCCATCTTTGAATTTTTAAGACGTCAATTCCAAATTGGACAGAGATGAATGTAGAATGAACCTTTTTTTAAAAATCTGGGTTTTAGTAGGCTTCTAGTGGAATTTGGGTGATCTTCTGGTATTTAGTAGCAATCTGGCAAGTGAGTTTGGATGATCTTCGAGGCGACTTTTGTACTTGACTAAATGAGTTTACTGTGCTGATGTCGACGTCTTTATGGATCAACCATTTAGAACGTATTTTGGGGCTCTAAATATTTCTTTTAATAACTCATTTTGACAGCTTTGAATTTTTAAGATCTTATTCACAGTAAGTTTCATTATGCAAGCAGATATTATTTAGTGTTAGTTTTTTTTTAGGTACAAATTCTGAAGATTTAGTTTTTTCTAAGTCATTATATTTGGCTATGCATATACTAATTTGATGGTTGAGTAGGATAATTTAAAAATGGTGTGTTTACCTTTTTATCTATTGGACTATTTTATCATCTGATTTGTTACATTTTTATCATATGGTGTGTTTATCTTTTTATTCATTAGACAATTTTATCCAAAAGATTTAATATGCATTTAATATTTATTACCATATTAATTTTGTTTATTTGCAATTTCTTAAACGTTCCTCTTGAGATTTCTAGATCACCTACGGTTTCTAAGCTTGCGGCATCTAATTTGATGCCCGTTTAAAAGAATCAACAGCATAAGTTGTTTTTAAGCCCTTTGGTCTTACATGATACAAGATTTTAGTTTTTTTTATTTTGCTAAGATGAAGTAAAGAAAATTACATGATTGCTCGGTTTTCACACATTGAAAATAGATAAAATGTGCTAGATTTGCATGTTAGCAAATTAATAACAGACATTCTATACTTAAAGGAAGGAGTATAGAAACTTATTAAATTAAGTACGAAACTACATTTTGATTCACTTATTAGTGATTTGCTATGTTTTTGTCTTTGAATAGTCATGCGAAATATTAAAGTTAAATTTACGATATGCAATTTACCTATGTGTAAATCATCGCACAGCAACAGCAAAGTTGACAGTTCTTTACTACCAACTAATACGAATATAGATCCCTAACATATCATTACCATAACATTTTTATCTTATCTTAGAATTGCCTCCCCTGTTCTATTTCTCGAACAACTTATTATAGTTGTCTTTTACTATTACAAATGGTGTGACCCAATATTCCATTTATTTTTTCTTTTCCGTCCGATCATAATATTTGTTCTGTCGATTATACGATCTGCTTGAATTTCTTGTTCAAATAAAACACTTGCATAATGTGAATTTCAGTGTTAATAAATGTTACATATTATGTCAACGGGTTATGAGGTGTCGAACCAATGTTTGCTGAACTCTCCAACTAGAATTATAACATTTTTTTGATATATTATTTTGTTGATGGAAATTCACATGGTGAGTTGGTAAATGAGTAAAAAGAAATTGCAGAAACGAATAAAAAAATAATTTAAAGTTATATTTAAAAATGTTTGTATAAATAGTATACATCTTTCTGTCTCCATCAAAATTACTGAATGTTGTATAAGAACGACAGATTGTAATTCACAAATGTAAAAAAAAAAATCTGTCTATGTATACATACATATTTCCAAAAGTTTTCAATTTTGCTTTTGTTGTAATTATTATATATTTACGGATTTTCAATTTTATGTCGTTTAATAATTATTTTTTTCAACTTTTGTTTATAGAAAAGAATAGAATAGAAAGTATCAGCAATTTCATTAAAGGCAACAATGCTATATACGAGGTCTGTTCGTATTCGTCTACATTAATGTGGTCCCCTTCAAAGTAGTCCCCCCCAGATAAATACACTTATGCCAGCGTTTTTTCCAATTTTCGAAGCACCCTTGATATTCACTTTTTGATATGTCCTTGAGCACTCTCGGCGATTTTCTTCAATCGAGGAAAACCGCCGTCCTTTCATGGGTCTCTTCAACTTTGGGAATAGGAAAAAGTCACACGGAGCCATATCTGGTGAATTTTTGCACTTTGCAACACTTTATTTCATTTTTTACGCAAAATTTAATACAAATTCTTTGACTTTTTCAATTCTTCCATTGTAAAAATCGCCGAGCTCAGAAAAACACGTCGAACCTTAGCGACTACCACAGACAAAGTAACAGTGAATATAGCTGAAAATTTCATCATACTTTAGGGGCATGTATACCAACACAATAAAAAAAAAAATTTTGACAATCAGACACTCCAGACCCGCGAAATTTAATTATTAGTAATTCCGGGTACTTTTTGAACAGACCATGTACTAATAGTTTAAATTTTTTTCTCAATATGGAAAGTAAATGTTGAAAAAAAAAACTTCTACAACAGCAAGAAATGACATGTGTTCCCTAGTCTAACCACAATTATTTATTCATAATTAAAGTCAGTGTATTTATTAGCGATATTTGCATATGGTATTTAATATAATACATTTTTCATGATACTTATTTACGTTCGCAAGAATCGCTTTTCAATTATAACAATCGCAATAAATAAATAATGTGAAAGTAACGACATAGTGTTAGGTACAGCACGGCACACGCTTATTAATATTAATATATCTATATTTAGAAATTCATATTTCGAGAGAATCCAATATTTGCATTATTACACGCGGCCGGTAGAAGAGTAACGCAACGAGTAGGCATTACGAGGATCGGGAATTTATCGATGAATAACATTAAAATGTTCTTGATGCATGATTCTGTTTACTCGATAAAAGAGATTGGAATTTCTCAAGAAAAACTGGAGGAGTTAAGTGGACGTGATGACAGGATGAATTATCCTTATCTGGTATCTTTGGTTGAAGTTGGTGCAGCCTTGATTATCCAACCACTAGGTTCCAAGTTCAGTAGTGGTGATGTCAATTTTGGCTATTATGTTTACTTGGTATAAGATATAATAGTTTGAAAGAAAAACTGGAGGAACTGATCCAAGAACCTTGTTCTCCTGTCATTATGTTCACATAACTAAATTAAAGTGATGACAGGATTAATTTTTCTTATCGGTTTTTTTTTCAGTTGGCGAAGGCTTCACTTTCCAACCACTAGGTTCCAAGTTCAAATATTGGTTTGCCTGCGTCCTGATTATTATTGTTGGTTTTTGTTCTCTACTTGGAATAAGATTTCCAAGTTGAAGTTTTAGGTTCTAAGTTCAAACCTTGAATTGCGTATGTCCTGATATTCAGCAAATGTGATATCAATGTTTATCGTTAGTTTTCTTGATTACTTGGTATAAGATATAGAAATTTGAAAAAAATCTGGAAGAACTCACCCAGTTTTCCTTGTTCTTTTGTCATCATGTCCACATAACTATGGGGTAGTGATGACAGGATAAGTTTTTCTTATCGTTTTTTTCCCAGTTGGTCAAGCCTTTTTCTTTTAACCATTGGGTTTCAAGTTCAAATCTTGGTTTGTCTGTGTCCTGATTTTTATTTTTGGTTTTTGTTCTTCACTTGGGATAAGATATAGAAATATCCAAGTTGAAGTTCTAGGTTTCAAGTTCAAATCTTGCATTGTCCTGATTTTCAGCAGTGGTGATATCAATTTTTATCGTTAGTTTTCATTGTTTCTTTGGTATAATTTATAGGAAATTGAAAGAAAAACTGAAGGTGTTCAGTAGATGTGTTGACTGTCCAAATTATCCTTATGTTTTTTTTTTCTTACCAAGTCAGTACAGTCTCGATTATCCAACCATCAGGTTCCAAGTTCGATAGTGGTGACATCAATTTTCATCGTTGGTTTTCATTGTTTAATTGGTACAAGGTATAGAAATTTAAATAAAAAACTGGAGGAGTTTAGTAGACGTGATGACAGGATAAATTATCCTTATTGTTTTTTTTTCAAGTTGATGCAGCCTTGATTATCCAACCATTGAACTTGGAGTTCAATAGCTGTTACCGTTGTTTTTCCTGTTTACTTGGTATAAGATATCGAAAAAACTGGAGGAGTTAAGTACATGTGATGACAGGTCAAATTATCCATATTGTTTTTTTTTTGCCAAGTTGATGCAGCCTTGATTATCCAACTACCAGGTTCAAAGTTCAATAGTAGTGATATCAACTATTATCGTTGGTTTTTGTTCTTTGCTTCGTATAATATATAAAAAATCAAAAGAAAAGCTTGACGAGTTAAGTAGACGTGATGACAGACTGAATTATCTATATAAGGTCCCAAGTTCAATAGTGGTGATATCAATTTTTAGCGTTGGTTTTTGTTGGTTACTCGCTATAAGATATAGAAATTTGAAAGAATAACTGGCGGAGCTTCTCCAGTGTTTCTTCGTTATCCGGCCATCATGTCCACATAACTATGTGGAAGTGATGACAGGTTAAATTTGCCTCATCGTTTTTCTCCCGAAGTTGGTAAAGGCTCGACTTTCAAACTACTAGGTTCTAATATCCAGCAGATGTGATATCAATTTTCAATCAATCGTTGGTTTTTGTGTTTGATTTCGTATACAATATAGAAATTTGAAAAAAAAATTGAAGGAGTTAAGTGACCGTGATGACAGGATAAAGTATCCTTGCAGGGTTTTTTCCAAGTTGGTGAAGTCTCGATTTTCCAATCACTAGGTTTCGAGTTCAGTTCTATCGTTGCTTGAGTCCTGAAACCTATTTTATTATCTATTTTTTCCAAGTGGCTGAAGCTTTTACTATTCAACTACTAGGTTCCAAGTTCAAATCTTGCATGACGTACGTCCTTATATCCAGCAGTAGTGACAACAATTTTTATAGTTGGTTTCTGTTGTTTACTTAGAAAATATAGAAATTTGGAAAATGAACTGAAGTGGACGCGACGATAGGATAAATTATCCTTATCTGGTTCTTTTCCGAGTTGGTGCTGCCTTGGTTATCCAACCACTGAGTTCCTAGTTTGATAGTGGTGATATCAATTTTTATCGTTGGTTTTTCTTGTTCACTTGGCATAAGATTTAGAAATTTAAAAGAAAAACCACATGAGTTAAATGGTCTTTCTTTTTCTCTAATTGGTAAGATTTTACCCTTGCAACTACAAGGTTCCGTAACTAAGGTTTCCGTTTCCGTATATGAATTTTGAGTGATAAAATAGATGATATGAAGCAAAATTTTGATCGTGAAAATTTTATGTAATCAAATATTTTAAATGGATTTGCATTTAAACAATTGCATTACTTTTGATAAAATTTTCAATTATCTTTCAATATTTTTATTTTTCAATTTTTCTACTAGCTATCGCATTACAAAAATATCCACGTATAATAACTTTTAATGGAAGCTCTTCAAACAGAGATGATAAAACGACATTACCTAGAACTCTGAGTTTAAAGGCAATTTGAACTTTCAACCTTTCTTAGATTTTTCATGGTCTTCAGGAAAGATATTTCACGCTTTCGTTTCTTTGTCGTAAAATATTCATGGATAAGAATATGATTTATGGTTATTGTATTCGTTCATTATAATATTGACTGTATTTATTGCTATTTGATTAGTAGTTGGATAGTCGAAGATGAAAATATTAAAATTAAAATAAATCGGTAATTATGACATGGTGTAATGGTATAAATCAACTAAGTAAAACTATGAACTCAATGAATCTCAAAGAATAGTTCCATTAATTTAAATTAAGTAAAATAACAAAGTAAGACTATGAACATGAATCTTAATGAATTGTCTCATTAATTTAAATTTTCGACAGAAATTAACTAATTAATTATCACATACTTACTAATTTATAATATTTGCTATTCATTTGAAATTTTTTCACCCGTGCTGGATTATGTTTTGACTGGACCAGACTGGAAGATCCTAAATTTTTATTAGGGGGTAGAAAAAGGAATAGAACTGTTTCCTATATCAGGTACACTGAGTTTATGAAATTATTATCTAAAAAGAAACAATTACGTCTAAACTTTATATTTAAAATCGTTCTGATCACAAACTGCCGAAAACAGACCAAGAATAATTTTTTTTATACATTTTCTTTAATTAATAAGTATTAGGTGTGGAAAATCTGTGATAATTTTTTACCAAATATTTGATAAATACTGAAGATCAACAAACCAAATTTGGAGCAAGATTGACTTGTGCAATTGTAACAAAACTGGATATTACTTTGGAGCATTCACCACCATGAATAACAACTACAATGTTACCAATTTGGTGTCATAAAATCGATTTTTTATTAAGCATGATCCGATCTACACGTGTGACTTATTCGTCCAACTTTGCTCACGCAAACTTGGTTATACTGAAAAATGTGCGTGTAGAATATTTGATCCAAATGAACGATTAAGTAACCTTTCATAAAAATCGTTTACAATCTATCAACATGTACCAAGTTCAAGCAAAAACTTTCGAACAATCACTACGTGGAGGTCTTGGTTCCTGTTTTAGTAGGGTCAGTCCTGATCAACATCGTAACTGCAAAGGTAAGGCTCATGCCACAGGAACTCCCAAAAATCTAAGGACCGCTAATGTTGTGGTGAGAAACCCTACTAAAAGATTGACCAGTATCAGTTCTGGTGATTGCAGTGATACGGAAAGTGGTAAAACTTCTTTGAGTGATGTCACAGGGTCTGCAGATGATCGCAGTAATGTCGTCAATGGGAACGGGAAATTTGGACACAGGTAATAAAGGTTTATTGGTTGATTTGTTTTGGTTTTGGTTAAGAGAATTTGGTCCAATGGTTGTTTGTTCTGATAGTAGCGATAGATTGACAAACTTTCCACTTCTTTGAAGTGATTGATATTAGATACGCATTAGCTACAATGTTACGATTCTTATAATACTTTTTAGTCTTTCATTGAGTCACATAAAGATGTTTCCATTTTTTTCATATAGATGTTTACTTACTGAAAAGAAATCAGAAATACTAAATTTATACTATTATTATATCAGTTTTATCCAATATCTACTTTTTGGCTTTGGAACCAATTTCATAACAAATGCTAACCCTAAGCTTGTCAATATTCTCAAATTCAGGACCAAATGACCATCATCCATATTCTCATTATCCACAAAAACCAAACAAATTTTATATTTATATTAGAGTCCAGTTCATCACGAAACCTTCAAAACCAAACGGATCAACCACCAATGGATCTGCAGTTAAAAATTGCAATCGTCCTCCTTGGAACAGCAACAATGGTAAAATCAATGGCAAAACCAACAGTTTAAATAAAAATCATATAACAACAGCATTTGAAAAACGAAATGCTGCCAGAGACGGACTCAGGAGATTGCCAGTTTTATCGTTGAAGGAAGCTACCAAGTTAGCATTGTTTGGTAAACCGGGAGCAGTTTTAGGCAGTCCTGCTTTTTACAGGGAATTGGATGTTAAAGATTGTTTGGATGGTGGAATCGCGATAAATGGACAGGTAAAATGATAATTGAACATTTGTTTACTAATTAATCTAAACCTATGATAAGATACTGAAATTTATTCTATCATCGGTATACATAGGATCAGAGTAAGGTTTTTTTTATATTTTATACAATTTTGCTACGGCGGTGATATTGCCACGATCGTCATCAATTATTTCTTATTAAGGCATTGATATTTGCTTTTTATTAGTATTTGTAGCTGAGTGTACCAAATATTTATTTATTCAAAAATTCGGTATTTTGTACTATCTTAAGTCCGGTGCACACGACGCCAGTATTTCTTGTAACATATTTTCTGTCAAGTTTTTATCGTAAGGTGAGCGTGTACAGAAAAACTATTTTATTAGCATGTAAACATAAAACATATATGTATTAGAATATCTCCATGTGATCATGTTATAAGACTTAAATAAAATTATAAATGCTTGACAGAAATTATGTAACAAGAAATACTGGCGTCGTATGTTCCGGGCTTTATTTTTTATTCATCTCTGACAGCTTTTGTAGCCATATTGTTCTTTCTACCATATCATTCTAAGTTCAATCTTTCGTACATAAAAACAATGTTTTATCCATTTGTTTTTTATGTAAATATTTACCTAATGTATGGGGTTCATATAAAACGAAATGGGTCAATAAAAAATCAATCCGGCGACTGGTACGATAAACTGATTCAGTTCCCGCGCTTCTTAAGTTTCTGCAAAAGTGAATTTATCGCCTTCTTTACTTGCAAAGACACAAGAACATAATTTGCGACACATAATTATTCTAATGACAACTCAGTTCGACCGGTTTCGATTTTATTGTTATCGCCATCTTCAGAACCAATAACTTAGCGGCGAATAGATTAAGAGCTAGGCGAAGAAAAAGTAGAGATATTTGGAAAGGAAAATTTCAAACAGTATAATAATAGTCAAACTGCCAAAAACCTATGTATTTGCTGTGCAATCAGGTCTTATACACATAAAACCTAACTTCACGTATGTGTTATCAATGAGACGTCAGGAAGATGCACCTATGATGAAATTGTTCTTTGACGTTTGTACGTTTTGTAGGTTTTATGTGTGAAACAGTTGATCTCATAGCAAATACATTGCTTTGTGACATAGCGCCATAACATAGCGTTACCATAACATTTCCATTTTTTCTGAAAATTGCTTCCTTAATTTTTAGGAAATTGAAATTGAATTGCTACTTTTACTTGGAATAATTTTTTTTATCTATATTCTCCAGTCAAAATAGGTATCAATATTTTTTGAACATGGGACTTTCAGCTCTATGAACCTCCTTCATTTTGAATTTTTCATATACATACGTTATTTGACTATAAATTTATTGTTAAAAAACGTTCGTGTTAAAATACTTTTCACAAGATCTGTTCCTTCGTTTTTTTTTTGTAAAAGTGTGAATTTATTTACACCGGCTCTCTTACTATTGTTGTTTTAGTTTTGTGTAACTTAATAAGTGTATCACAACCCGCACCCGAATGTAATTGCTTTTATGAATAATCTTAGCTTATGATCTTTATCACTTTTCAAGTTATTTGGATTTGCTGAAGGTTTCGGATTACACTCACTATAAAGTGGACAACTATTGGATAATGGTCAGTAATGACCAAGACACAAAACATACAGTTAATATTTTTGCTATCTTATTACTATCTTTTGGATATTTTGTATTTGTTTCTTTATTATTATATAGCAATTTCTTAACCTGTCCTAAAATAGACAATGAGTAAAACTATAGGGAAAAGAACTGACTTTAAAAATTCTAAATCTTCTGACCATTGTCAGAGATTCATTGACATATTTTATTGTATCATGAATTTGTTTCTTAATTTTGCCCTGGTAGTATTGTGGCGTAGTTGTCTGGCAAGTGGATTTGGAAAATCTTCGAGGCAGCTTTTGTACATAAATGTATGATGTGTTCCTACTCCATAGTTTATTGGGTTTATGTCGGCATATGGATTGATCAATTTGGTACATACTTTGGGTCATTCAAAATTTCTTTAAGTAATTTATTTTGGCATCTTTAAAAAAATGATTCAAAAACTATCTCCATAGACATGTTTTATTTATTTCTGGCACTAAATAAATTCTAATCTGTAGCAAAATTATATAGCACATAAGTAATGTAAAGTTTGTCTAAAACGTTGTGGTTTATAAACTGCCATACTTAAAAGAGCACCAACCAAAAATTCGCTGACATAGTTGATGAACATTTTGAGTATTAATCCTTTTCTTAGTGTTAAAAAAAAGAATTACCTTTCGAACCATCTATTAATTGCCAAAACTTCAGAATATTATTCCCAGAATCTTCCCTTAGCCAGATTAGAATATTTTTTAGATGGAAATTACCAGCATCCTTGTTTAAAAAACACTCGTTCATTTACAGAAATTCTCCCACGGTAACTTTTGAATGCTTACTTCGCAAATTGCAAAATAGCATTTTATTCACAACATCCTTCCCATAACAGATATGTATAATATAAAGTATAGTAAGTAAACAAGTTTATTGCCTCAACATTATACGACTACGACTATGGTTCCTATGATAGTAAAAGGCAACAATTTTATTTTTATTGTCGAGGAGGAACGTGAGACATATTTATTCACATCGCACACTACGAAATAAAACGATACATTAGAATTTATAGTCAACAGAAATAAAAAAATTGGATATAAAAAATCTATTTGAAAAATATATAAACAAAGAACATTTCCTTAACCAATACAACTAAGTTTCAAATCAGTTCAAATGGTTCTTCGATATATTCATTTTTCCGAAAAATGATATACTCAATTTCTGCACGACTATGATCCTCAAGTTTAAGTAGAATTACTCATATTCAATTATTATCTATATATTATTATTAAATGTTTTTGTCAGAATTACAAAAACTGCGTTCCAGAAGAGGTTAAATTTTCACACAAAATGGAATAAAAATGAAAAATAATGAAAAATATATTTCCTAGGTGATTCAGGAACTCATGAGTCTGATTGGAATTGACGAAAAAAATTATTTTATATATAGTTCAAATTTGGTTCTTCAATACATTAATTTAGGAAGTAGAAGAAATAAATTGGTTCTTACACAACATTTATCACAAATTATCTACATTTCACAAAATGCATTTTGTCAAAATTACAAGGCGCCCAATTAAAAAAGGCGTCCCAGACTGGGATCCATGGTCGAATCAAAAATGTGTTTCAAAGAGTGATAATATTGGATACTTTGTTTTTAAATTTTCCTATTCAAATTTATATTATTTGCAAATATAATATGTCATCATAAAACTAGATCTATTGATCTAGTTTTCACAAATAAAGCTCATAATTCTATTTGATTTCAACAAATCAAGAATCGTGGTCGGCTGTTATTTTTATTATTTAAAGTGTGATCTAATATCAAAAGATCCAATATTAATATGCGATTTCAAATATTTTCACATCATATACACAATCAAGAATATAAATGATCTACTTATCAGTGTTATTAAATAAACTACAATTTAATTTGCCTGAGGTGCCGTTTTAATATCTTTCAGCGTGAATGTTAATAATTTTGTCAGGAAGCTGGTATAAAGATTTATGTTAAATTTACCAATTTTATATGATTTTTTAAAGTAAAATTTCTTTAGGCTCGACTAGGGTGTAAATCCGTACAAATACAACGGAAGTGCGTTACGGCAGTTAAGATAAGATAAGAGTCGAGTGCTAATGATTTGTCATTCGTTCTCGCTGATATCATTTCTATACGAGTCGATTGTGATTAGTCGTCGCTTATGTGAATAGAGATCTGTCGTTGTATGCGTACAGGCATCAACGTTGTATGCGTACCGATATCACCAAGGAAATCGGCATAGATAAATAAACATTTTAAAGTTACTTCGTAGTACAAATCTTGGTTTAATGAAACATACCTGAATCAGAAGAATATCTTACCCTTGAAAATTATAAAACAAATTCAACATTTGTGCTCTGTACTAAACGTAAGTTTATCGATTAGAAATTATTTCTATATTATTCGTAGTTTCTATAAATCTTTGAAGTTATTAAAATGGAAAATATTTTTTAGGCAAGACAGATATTACAGCTGTTCAAAGAATGAGATTGTATCGCCAGCGAAAAAGTAAAAAAAATACCATCAATCAATGAATGCATGTTAATTTTAATTACGTGAAGTTCTTCAAACACAATTTTTCAGTACTAAAAGTGAACAGCAACCATTTTCTAAATTATTTCGAAATTATGAAAGTAGATTATGATAACTTAGATTGAAACTGATAGATTATAACTTTTGAAAGGTGGGGAAGTTTTAACATCAAGATACCGAAATTATGAAACCAAATTTTGAAAACCACATTTAATATTTTCAGTATTGAACACCATTCATTTTTTAAATTATGAAAGTAGATCATTATATCTTTGATTATAACTAACTAATAGATTATAACTTCTGCAACCTGGTGCAGCTTTATCATCAAAACTTCCAAATAATTTGATATCAAAATACCTAAATTTTGAAACCAACTGGTGAAGAATCACAGCATAGAACAGCATCTTTGCCATTTCTAAATTAAGGAAAGTAGATTATAACTTGTTTCTTTGAACATGTAAGTTTAGACGGCTCAAGTAGGAAGTTACCAAGAATTCAATCGAATAAATCTTATGGCTGATATGATAGATATTAATATATAAATATTTTTCACTGGATCTCGGTTTAATGCAAAGCAGTTAAACTTGGCCGGTTTTATGGCGATTGTAATCTTTCGTTTAAATAGTAAATTACAAGAGTTTTGTCACACGTAATATAAGTATAAGTATAAGTGTGTGCATAACTAATTATATCACGCCATATTATCAACATCGTAAAACTAAAACATACACACGACATAGATATATTCTTTATCGGATCGGTTTGTCGTTTGCAAATATTTATTCGTCCTTTTAACTTGTTAGAAAATTCTAGTTAAATAAAGGAACGATGATAAATCTTAGTCTCTGGAGAGAGAGTTTAAGTGTTTTTATGATGTTTCAAGAATTTTGATAAAATTTAATTTGATAAAAATTTATTATCTCTTTAGTTATAATTCTAATGGGCAGATTCTGCCGCATAACAAACCAATGTTATGGCTAGGCTATGTTAGTTTTCAATTTTTGCCCCATAACTATAACTACCCTACGGCAAGTTAATAAAAGTTCTACTTTTTACAAGTGACCATCTATCCTTTGAAGCACCCTGTGCCTGTATCGGCGCATTACATGGATCAATATTAAATAGCAATTTCCTGGTGATTTTCGAAATGCGCTTTCATCGCGATTTGAATTAGCACTTGTCTGATGTTTGCATTTGCTCGTCGGCAAATGCAACCATATTGCAAGATACTATCTTTAAAGTTTAACTTAACATTGTGTGTGACTTTCTCGTCAAGATCTCTTCAAGACTAATATGAGAATGGACGGATGATTGGCAGCCGATTCCCATTTCGGAATTCTGAGCTTTCAGCTGTCGATAGGGCAGGGGTAAGAAACCCATTCACAAAGAAGATTAACGAGGATAAAATAGTATAATTAGTGTAATTAATATAGATTTAAATATATATGTTTGCCCAAGTGAATATTTAATGAATAATGTTCGGCATTTGGACTTGTCGCCAAATAGTTATAATAGTGTCTTGTAAATAAAAATAATTTTCTTCCCGCGAGCCAATATAAATATTTGATACTAGCTGAGCCAGCAAACGTTGTTTTGCTAAGTAAGGTATATTCTAAACAATTTCTAGAGAATCAAAAATATTAATACTTTAAGTGTATAAGGATGTGTTTCAATGCTCCATACAATGAAGTATTATAAAAACAATAAACCCCATTAGTTTGTCTAGATTTTGTCAACACAATCAAACTGGAAGATTTATACACTTTCTATAGAAAACATGTATAGTATAATCCATCCAAGTCTTTTTTTGGTCTTGCGACTTATTGATTACGTTTCAAGTTTTTCAGATTCTTTTTGGATTCTGGATTTTGTGTATAATCGTAAATAATACTACTGAACTTATACAAAATTTTCAAATTTTGCGAGGAGAGATAGAAAATGAATTAAGTATTTCTTCTTTGACCTGCTTTTTGAAAAGTTTCAAGTAACATTCGATGAATTAAAGTAAATTTAATAAATAGTATATATGTAGAGCAGGCCCAGACACAAAGGTTCAATTTGACTTTGAGCAAATATAAACTATATTGTGAAAACCATAACAATTTTATCACAACAAATAACAAATTTCAAACGAAAAATTATCTGACTACGTTCAATAAACTGCCTTCAAAATGTCTTTCAAAAATTTGTTATCTAGACCTTTTATTATGGATTTTCAAAGATTACCGTTTATTTCCCGATAGGTTTTCAAATCAAGGTTATAGCTGGTTATATATCTTTTTTTCCTCTACTTTCAAATATTGTTGTTAAACAATGCTTAACTTTACTGGTTTTTGAGACATCGGTGGTGGACTTTTTAAACCTCGGTCCTTCATATATTACTATCTATTCTTCGATAAATTCTAGGAAATTATAACTGGGAAAATGTTATTCGACAAAATGTCCCTTTGATCGATACCAAATTCAGGTTCTGAATTAAAATAACATAAATAAAAAATAATATAACCTAGAAAATGTTTCATAAATACCAATGAGTATATAATTACACAAATGAGATCTTTCAGAGCACCGTGTTTGAGAAAAATATGCCAAAAAGTGCATTTTCATATTAATATTTCAAAAAAGTTGATATTTAGTTTTTAGTAACACTTGCAGCCCGTTTACTAACGTTTTTGTATATAAATAAAACTACAAACAAAACTACTTACCACAATTTGATCATAATTAAAAAATATTTACGTAAAACATCCTATTAAATGTAATTGCACATCATCTGTCAAAATCGTTTGACATTTCTCGTATTAGCCACCGCCCATTGTTTATTCAAATTATGCTTCTACAAAAAATTTCAAGTTAAAAATGTAAAGTTTCTACGCGGATTTGAAATAATTTCTCGCCTTTTGGACTTTCTCTGGATTGGCGCAAATTTTTCAAGACTAAGACTGGCCAAATAGGTTTTGCCGTTTTCGAGTTTTACTTGGACATTTGAAAGAGAGCTCCATTTTTATATATAAGATATGTTTTAGCTTTTCCTTATTTTTATGTGGGATCTTTTAATTTTAAATCAATGAACCAACGTGCATTTAAAAATAATTATTGAACACCCAGTGAGGTATCTGCTAGGGAAAACCAATGTGCATGCCTAGAAATATAGTACTATTGCAGAATGGAATTGATTTGTGTTGTTTGTTTGACAAATATATAAACAATTTTATTGGAATTTTTATATTATTTTACTATCTTATTCAATGTGGTAATTACTGGCAAAATAAAATGGGTTATTTTTAAAAGAAATGTGTTAAATTAACGTTGCCGACGCCTATACACCTATAATTTCTAAGTCGTGTTCACTCACGGCAAATGCACTCTATGCAATGCATTATTATTATTCATGCCCGTTTAAAGTAAACTAAAGGCATTCTTTAGACTTAGAGCAATAATATTATCTCAGTATGAACTATGGGAAGTCAACCGGAGATCTATAGATCTATTGATCTATAGATACATCTCATGGGTGGACAGTTGACGCCTTATTCCACCATTATTTTAAAAAAATGTTACTATTTATTCATTGATACTTGAGCAATGACAATTATTTTAATTATGTTAATAAATATCAAGTAGGAAGTATGGTTTATGGTTAACTAATAAAAAAACAAACAAATTGTTGTAAATCTATAAACTCTGAAATGTGACAATAAATATATATAAAAACACAAATGATGAAAGTAAATACATACCAGTAATAAGATTACAGCCAATTAGTCAAATAACAAAACTAATTAACAATTATTCTGAAATGTATTGCCCAATTTGATCAAGACTTCTTGTTATCTTCCAAGCATTATTATTCTACTTTCATAAAGTTCTGGTTTTTATTAGAAAAAACTTTTTTTTTAATTTAGAAGTTTTGTAAGGATCGAAATAAAAAGTATACAGAACAACATCCAAATCTCAAATAATTTTGGCAGAGTGGCCAAGATATGATGTCACAAATGGAACAAATCACAGTTTTGATTTGCCAATTCAGGTCTTTATTTTCAACTTCATTGTTAATTCGTTTAGCTGTTTAATGCAGACATCAGAATTAAATTTCGGTTGGTAATAATAGTTCAAATAGACATATCTTTCAATCAACTTCAACTGGATTACCAACATTTTTCATCTTTAACTAAAAAATCACCAGAACAAAATTTGGTAAACAATTACAAAACTGCTATTTTTTTAAGACTTTGTCACCATAACTGCTCAGAGATTTTTGAGAGCTTAAGATGCCTTTTTTATTTGCAGAAATAAGGAAGCAAAATATGACAAAATGTTTCATTTGATTATCCATTATTCAACGAATGCCAAACGAAAACTATGCAATCAACCAAAAAACTTCATTTTACAAATTGAGAGCTAGTAACCTAATATCCAACATCATGTACCTTACATTTGCAAGAAAACCTTAAAATTGAATAAAAAACCGCACTTACTTAGTTGCCAACCTAATATTATCATGCAATTGGATTACCAAATTATTAATTAACATATGTATATAAAAAAATATTTTTAGATTTTTTATGAATGTCATCTTCTAAGATAAAAATACTAGAGTCAAAGTTTTCTAGAGTTTTATTACACAAGTACCAAAAATTATTAATAAATGAGCTCAATAATTAGATATTAATATTTTGTTGTTTTTATTTGTTAAATATTTAATTTTCAAATACCCGAAGATGAAGTTCGTTTTCGTTAGAAAATCTGAAATGCTCTATCTTAGGGGACGGTCCATTAATCACGTGATCGATTTTTTTAGGGATTTTGAAACACCCCCTTGGTGATACGTCGTGATAATTAAAATTAGCCCCCCTCCCCCAGCAAATATCAAGTGTATTTTTAGTTATGCAAAATTTTTCGAA
>NW_020536532.1:0-22595 GCF_003426905.1 Ctenocephalides felis
CCAAATATATTTCATGAGACTTCAATGAAATAAAATTTTAATGTGATGTATAAAAATCATTCTTTCTGAAACACTGCTGTATAAGTAAGCAAATCATTGGAATGATTACAAATTCAAGTCATAGTGGAAACATTGGATGCCGACTATAGGTGACACTCGTAGCAAAATGGTTAAATCTATACTAATTAAGAAGACGTTTATTATTTTACAAGTTTTTTTCCCTCTTGATTAGGCAAGTATAAATAAAAAATACTATTATTAATAGTGGAAAATATAATTATATATTATTACATAGAATATAGTTTATTAGAGTTAACAGTTCATTGTACAAGTCGTTTTCCATTAATGGGCTAAATTTCTTAAAAGTTTTCATTCCATGTTTATTGCCAGAGCTTTTTTTTGTTTTATGATTTGGCTACCCTTATAGTGTGTGGAGTTTGTTGGTAGTTGCCAGACTGAGCTCATAATGCTCTGAATATAAACTAGTAGTGTCAAAACTTTTATATGGTAATGTTTCGCTGACATTCAACAGTTAATGTCTTTCTGTCGTCGCTGTATATTGTATTATCTCGGTTGCATTTCTCAGTTTAAAAGTTTGAAGTTTTAATTACGGTTCACTTAATGTTTTACTATGAACTCGCATAATAACCGTATTTATAATAATAAAGTTTTGCTTGAAAACGTGCTGCTTTATTGTAAACATATCAGACCGCATTAGTACATTTTTATTGATAATTAGTGTATGCATATTACTCTGTCATCAAAACAAACTAATTTTTTGATTCATAATACTAATGTATTTTTTTATTATTTTTTGTTATTCAATTGTGTTTACTTGACTAAATATAGTACGTACTTATCTCCATATACATGGACTTTAACAAATAATTTGAAATGATAAATACTGCATTTATGTATGTTTTATATACATGCATGCATGCAATCTTTGATCCTGCAGCTTTATTTCTTACAGTTTAATTCACAATTATTTATTTGCTTAAGTAAACATTTATATAATTTTTTAGTAACCCCGCGTAGTATAAGTTTGTTGTCGCCAGCTAATTTGCTAATTTGTAAATCTGATTTGCTAATTTTGTTTTCTCGACGTTTCTTTCTTTCACGGTTTCAAAATTTTAAGAAACATTCATTGAAATTTGCTATGATTAGTTTTGCGAAACAAATTGCCAAGTAAAATTCTTCATGCAAGTTTTAGCAAACAATCTTGAATTGATCTTGACTGTGTTTAAGACAGTAATTGAGGATGTTCAAGATTGCAGTCAAAATTAACAATCAAATTAAAAAAAAACACAAACAGTATCATCAAGTAATCCATACCAAATGAATCATTGGTGAAAATCGATCAGGCCATTTCTTAGTAATTATTAACTCATTTATTTTGCAATTTTCAATAATCTTTATGTAATGATATGACTTAAAGAACATCCTACAAAAATGGTTTAATTATAAAAAAATTCAAAATTTTATCGCTACTTTTTTAAAAGTTGCTAAATCACCAGATAATACTAACATTACTTTAATTTTTATTTCATTGGTGTACTATATTTGGTGCACCTATAGAGAAAAAAATGTATATTTCTTCATAGATATTTTTATTTGAATTTGTTTTAAAATCTATGTATACATGAGATTCGTCGTTTACGACGCATTTGTCATATGGATAGAACCGTATGGTAATTCAGCAAACTTTATGGCTGTGATAAAAGTGTATGGGATTTGATAAATTCGCAATAAACTCGGCATTGCTTCCTATGATGATGTTGTTAAACATGGTCGCAGAGATATAAAGCATTCTTTTGATTGAAGCACATTTTACTATAACTAAATCATTTAGCTTATAATTTTAGCTGTGTATATTATATCTAATCCTATATATTATATATAATTCTCAATTTTTCATTTCATATAACAAATTAGCTATAAATTATTAACAGTTATATTATTTGATATTATCTTAACGGGTTGGCTCCATCTCACATGTAATACTAATTATTTTGTACAATTTTAGGATCTATAATTTTTGACGTATTTACTGTAATTTTTATTCTGTTCGTAACTTAGCAAAGATAACAAATTCGTTTACTGCTGTTGCTTATTTTACGGCATAAATTACAAATGAAATGCACACAAAACGTACTCTCGGTAGCACTCGCTTTCTGCCTCTTGTATATGTATTTCCCGGAGCAGCATTCTAAAAATAATTATAAAAATAACTAAATGAAGAACCGGAAACACGTTTTATTATTCTTGAATTTAGAGAAAATTCTTGGAAATTAATTAAAACCTCTACACAAAAAACACATATCTACATTAATAATCCGCGAGCTCTGGCTTTGCTAAATATAAACGTAATAGAATTGAAATTTAAAATATAAATATATACGTTTTTTCTTACCAAAAATTGACGTCACAGACGTTCATCTACTTTATCTATAAATAGAATTCAAATTATAAATAGAAAAACATGTAGAAAAAACTAGACAATATACAATCATAAAACAAAAATAAAACTGGAATGATACTATAGAGGAAAAAATTAAAGAAATAACAATGTTGTATCGACATGGAATACTAATAAATGAAAGTAAAATGTCGAAAATTCATTTAGATAAATAAACTCAAAATGCAAAAAAAGTAGAAAACAAAATTATACTTATTTCTCTGAAATAATCAAACTTATTCTTTGAAGATCTTTATACTAAATAAAAATGTGCACCAAATAAGTATAACTTAAATAAACATGCTTTTTTCTAAGATTTTTCCTGTATTTTTAGCACAGGAGTAAACTTGAGCATCGTGATTCTTTATGTATATAAAATTATGTACGAAGTCAAATCCCCTTACAGTCTTGTGCGATTCATGTTATATAAATCAAACGTAGGATCAGAAAATATATACTTTAATAAAGAAACCACATAGGTACTATATATGCAAATTTTGTCATCCTTCATGTTACATCATTTACTACTATGTGCGGATACGGTATTATATGAATATATTTTACGCATTGGTTAAAAATGATAGTAATATGTTAGATTCATAGAATGATTTTTGTATGGTCTTAAAAAAGCGATTGGAAGACACTTTGACAAATTATTACATAGTGAGAATTACATTAAACAAAAAATACCAAGGGCGAATAATGGTACCTAGTAATAATAAGAGAAGTATGGGCTGTTTTTCAATAGATGATTTCAAGATTTTACATTAGATGCGCAGAGATCAGTATGATCATAAAATTAGTTTTTAATCATATATGAAAATAATTATCTATATGGAGTAATTTCAATGTACAGATTTGGTATCAACTTGTAATCCGAGAAGAGATTATAATTCGTCTTATATTAGCTTATTAGCGGACTGTCAAGTTATGAATATCAACATCTTTGGTTTATTTGGTTCATTACAACAATTCGAATGTTGTCTTCGGTAAATCAATTTCAATAATTTTGATATCTTGCAGCAAAGTCAATTTTCTCAAGTTGTTCGAATAATAACTTCTGATTGCCGCAAATCCGTTTTTCGAAGCGAATACAACTACCGCCGGTCCGTCTCATTTATTTATCGCGCCCGTCCCTCGGCCTCAATGCGATGAATCGTGCTGCCCGCTTGCATAATCACACGACGGAGTAAAACGCCCGAACGCGTTCGTCCTCAAAGGAACGCCTTTCTCTGAGACCATGAAAAGCTCTCGGTTTAAATTGCTTTTGTTGCCTCTCGGTTCGTGCCCGAGGATTGTTTTCAATTCCCACTGCGATGGAATTTTAAACCAAACGCACACATTCACTTTTGCATTTATACATTCGACCACACTTGCGTCTTATCTTGGATACGCGTTGTGTAAAACTCGCGGTAACATTAGCGCGCGAGACACCGCACTCTCTGAAACGCGGCGGCACGGCAGTAGATTATAGATTAAGACCGAGGACAGAAGAACAGTTTTGCGTAGGATGAAAATGTGGGAAAACGGCAAATATTCAGAGTGAGAGATAATTTATTTGGCGTAATTAACGCAAGACGGCCAGCAATAATAGCACGCTTGTCCCACTTATACGTACAAACGGAAGCGGAGAACTCACTGCTCACAGCTGAGAAAGGCGGTGAAAATGGAAACTGTCCCGAGAAAAGAATAATATCTTAATAAATAAGATTCCACGCAAAGTGTCGCGTGACTACGTGTCCATAAGGAAATGAAATGGCTGCAATTAATCCGAATGGATTGGGTAACTTTTTACATTCTTGTGAAAAGCGTTTAAGAGGTCTGGAGATCGGAATCAAATATCAACTACACAACGAATACAAATGATGATTGTAATCAAATTATTTTGTAAACTTCTAAATCAAAGAAATCAACAAACCATGTTGTCGATAATGGCGAAACCAAATATTGTGTTTAAACATCTGTAAATTTAGCAACAGTCAAAATCCTGAAATATATCAGCAGCGTGTTATTACATTTCGACATGAGGTAATAAATCCCCAATAGAATCTCAAATGAAAATTGCCTTTTGGTAGTTAATAATAAAATGAATTTTTTACACTTTTTATGGATATATCTCAGTTTTTGATATTTTTCAATTTCAATACAAAAACTATTTCAAATCATGTACCTTATCCGTGCAAATTATCAAAAAAATATAAATGCAATTATAATTACAATCAACAATTTACAAAATTTTACACACCTATAATTTGCATTTCTGTACATAACGTAATGTAAGTAATTATTAAAATACATCAGAGAATTTTTGGGTAAAATCTTTGAGATAATATCCTCTATTCGACTATTAAATGAATTACATCTGTACTTTGGATACAAATTATATAAATGATTGCATATGCAGTTGCGTCACTGGTTAGCCCCTGAGGATTGTATGGAACTAGTTTATGGACTATGATATTGAAATAATACACTGACACAGTAGTATAGAGTTTCTCGTTCACAATTGAAGTTCCATTGCCTGGACAGACATAGCATTTTACATGAATACTCATGTGAGTGAAAATTTACACATAGATGAACCAATGACCTGAAACAGTACATTTATATTTGTATTGATGTGAAATACATTTTCACTTTCATTATTAATGTGTTGATAACGTAAATAATGACGTATAGGCAAAATAAAACTATTGCACAGGTAACACATATCGAGAAATTGCATTATTGCACAACTGCATTTCGATCTTGCATATGGTACAGATTTTATTTTGTGTATTAATATTAACAATAACTAATATTTTCCCACGATTAAATTACTTTGAAGAACTCTGTCATGCGGTATAAGTAACCTGATTTCGCAAGTTTCGGAAAAAGATTTAGGGTCTGTATTATGTATTCACCCGTTTAGTCCCAAAAGACTGCCAAAAATCACATCACATCAGAAAATTTACAACTGGCACGCTACTTCGCGCCAGTCCTTTATTCAGGGCGACTTTTTATTGGATTATGTATAAAGAATATAAACTTGGTGAAAATCTGCAGGGATTTTCTACGGTCTATGTGTGAATGCGTACGCAACGTACGGGCGTGTGGTCTAGAAGAATATAAAAATAGACCGGGTGCCGAGGGTGTTATGACAATTTGGTGTGATTCATAATTGAAAAATTTACTATTTATATATCATGCTCGTGATCATTTTTCCCAGGTTTTATAAAACTTTTATAGTAACTGTTAATCATTCAGCCATTCAAGTATATATGAATGGTCTGATTAAGCACAAATCTGCTATATATATTAGTAATACATATATTTTAATTTACCATTTTTATATTTCTACTTTATTGATGTTTTTTATGATGAATGTACTAGCTATATCCGTTCACGCGTTGTTGTATTATCTATATACCTAATTCAAAATTTAAACAAAAATGACGTTTTGTTACATGTATTTATTATGTTGGAAAATATCAATTTATTTTGTAAAAATTATTGTAGTAATTATATAATTTTTCATCTCGATAATAATTCTTATGAAATAATAAAAATAAAAATTGACCCAACATATAAAGAAAAATTTTCGGGGTGAAAAGCCTCACCACTTGGTTTTAAACAAAACTCGAATGTTTATGTGGTTTATGACCTTTAAAAATAACATACCAAAAATTTAAATCGATATCTTAAATAGTTTTTGAGTCACAGCCATTCAAAGAGTATATATATAGTATATACTTATATAGTATAACGATCATTTTATGTTTAGACGCGTTTTTCTCGAAACAGCATTTTCCGAATTTGCTGCAGCGATTACTAAAAAACAAATGATTCCATTATTATCAATTTTTTTTTTACATTTTCTATATATAGTTCTCCGTAAAATGAAGTATCGATTTTTTGATCGGATCAAAAATCGAATTTTGACATCCAAAACGACCAAAATTTTGGGTAAAATTCGACTTTTTTAAAAAAAACGCCGTCATTTTGTCAATTTATGATTTTTTTTCTTCAAAGTATTTCATTTTACAGACAATATTATCTAGTGCATCGAAAATTTTTTTCGGAATCACTGCAGCAGTGAAAGGCCTTTTTTTGTCGCGCCGTTTGAGATCGACGATAACTTAAAAAATATTTTTTTTTTTTTAATAATTTTACTATGTATTCTTAAAACACGTATAAATATATTCTTGAAATTTTGAAATGATTGATAAAGCATTTTTTTTAATATAAATTCCTAAAAATCACCTTTTTTAGGCGGTTACACTAGTTGTGCTGGTTGAGATGTATTAGCGAGTAAAACATCCCAATCCGTATCAATTCCTAAGAGATTTAAAAGTTCCATGGCTTTATCAAATAACACAACTTTCTAAAATTTTAAATTATTCACAAAAAGTGTTAGAGGTGTACAATTTTTGATAAAGGAAAATGATTTTCATGCAAAATTTAAGCTTTTTCTTAAGCCAAATAAATTTTGATCAATTTTCAATTAAAAATCTTCACTGACAAATCTATAGTTCTCAAAAATCGTGAACTAATATTTTGAAGATATTTATAACTGAATAAGCTTTGTCAAAATCACATCAGCTCGTCGTCTCGAAGGAACTCCGTATATAGAAAGTCGGCAACACAATGAGCGCGCGGGTGAAAAGTGACACATAATGCACGGAAAGGGATTATTATAAAAGTATACGGCACACCCGAGACGCGTTGTCTGTGCCGCATCGTGCTTCGTACTTCTGATTTTATTTTATTTCATTTTATGTACTTTTTTCGTTGATTCTCTTTTTGCTGAGCTATTTCTTCATCCGACGACGACGATGGAGTCACGCTGATGTATTCTGCTTTGGCAACAACAGTGATAAACATCAACGTTAAGCATTGTATATAATAGGAGAGAATGAACAATCTAGGAATATTATAGATAATTTTACATTAATCAATCATTCTATTTAAATTTTCTTATCAAATTATTGTTGGGCCAGCGGTGGCGAAATCGGCTAGAGCGTGGGCTAGCACCAACTAGACCCAGGTTCGCTGGTTCGATTCCCGCTACCGCCAAGCCTGACATCAGGCAACTTTGATGTCAAATTTCCACTTGGGGTTATAGATCACAATATAATTCCAAGTAAAAATCGTCCTTCGTGGACATAGTTGCATCATACAATCATATGTACACTATTAGACATAAGAGCTAATATATAAAAACCCCACACATAGGAGAAGGATGAACCGATGGGTTGCTTCTCATATCAATACCTTAGGTCTTAGGTCATACACAAACAGCTTATAGAACAATAATAAAGAGTTCTGATTGCTGTGGAAACAATAAAAAAAATATTGTAATAGGTTTCACTTAACTGATTTGTGTACTTGCTGATAAAAATTATTATATACATAAATAGAAATATTCATATATATATATATATATATATATATATATATATATATATATATATATATATATATATAATAAAAGCGTCTGACTATATAATATGTATTAGCGTTAATTTTATCAACTTAGTTTTCTCACACCTGAATTTAACTTTAGTGCAGCACACATCATAAAAACTTGAGTTGCTCAACTTTTCTAGAAGCTCGTATAGTTACACCATAAGATAGAAACAAAGAACATCTTGTCTTGTTGCCAATGGCTCAGCACAGCCACTGTATCAAACTTTAGTCTTCACAATTTATCCCAGGCGTACCACGTACTCTGAAGGTTTACGGCGTTATTCTAAGCGCTGCGTTTTCACAGAATCATGCCCTGAATTGAGATCGAGATACTGACTTTGGAAATAGGGCCCGGCAGAGGTGGAACATATTGTAAATAATGTAATAATTAAATATTTGTATTTTTCACAATATGTATACTGATAGTTTGTGATTGAATCAGTGAACTTTATAGCTATTACTATTTCAATCCAAATCTCATGTTCATTTTCTCTGGTCTAACGGTCATGACGTGTGACCTGACCGGAAACTATAGACGTGGGTCTTAGGGTATGTCAAAAGCTGGACAGCTTTATCGGATAGGTGTATTATATCGTGAGATCTGTAAGGGATTATTTTATGAAACGTCGTAAATAGGTTTCGAAATACTTGTAGCATGATATAGATTCACACTTAGACTCCAAGTTTCTTTTTCTAGATTTTTTCATCCTCTGCAATACTTATCGTTAATACAATATATAAAACTTATGCTTAATTTTGAAACATGAGGCAAAAATTATATAGTTCTACTAAGCCAGTACCAAATTAATGAACTAATTGAACCAAATTATTTATTTTTATTTCTCAATGCAATAAAGGGTGTGTTTTAGTTATAATTCAGATTATTATGCTTATGATTTGCTATCAAATATAATTATATCTTAAATTTGCATGCAGTTAGTATAGTATGCATAACAATATTAAATATGGTGAAAACAAAATATAAGTTTTTTTATCAAATATTAATACAGTACCTGCTGGAATACATTTTATTCGATTTTGAAAACCAATAAATGCAAATATAGAAATGTTTTTATAACGTTTTTTCAGTACAGAAGCACTTCAAAACTTTTCGTTTAACATTGATGGTGTCTGAAACAACACGTCAAAAAGCGTAACGCCAAAAATACATTCAAAACGGGAGAGAGTGACGCGGCGCGTTCACGCGAAACCTCCGCGATGCTAAAGTCGAGATAATAAAACGATAAAATAATATTTTCCTGAAATATATAGAACATAAAGCCGAAAATTATGTTATGATCTTATGTACTTAAAACGTGACATGGATATCACACGTACGTGATTAAACTTGAACTGTGAATTTTGATGTTGTGATGTTGATGCATTGACAAGACCATGCTGGATTATGTTTTCAAACATTTATAACAGATCAAACAAATTAATATTTTCAAAAATTAAAAAAATGTCAATGACTGATAATAAGATAAGCGTTCATTGTATCGCATTTTTTTCCATTACAGTTATGTGTCAAATTTTCTATAAAAACAACCACTAGAGTCATAAATATATTTTTTTCACCTCTAGAAATTCAACACCAAGAACTTGTTCCATAACGCATTTGTTGGTAATATTTATTTTCATACTGTTTTTAAAGTTTCAGTAAGTGATTCTGAAGTGTACATATATTACATAATATTACAAGCGTAATATTTAATCAATTAAATAAATGAATTAGTGATTTTATGAACGTGATTCTTCTGATACCGCATTTTTGTCATTAGCCTGTTTATTCCTAAGACATGTCTATTGTTTAATAAAACTTCGAGAGTAAGTGGACTGAGATTGCTACTCGCAGAAATTGCACCTATATCCTTACAATAAAACATGGACATGTAGCGTGTGTTTTTTTCCTTTTTAGAGCTTTCTCCTTTGTCGTTTGACAAACAGAATGAGATTGCATGCATTAACAAACACATATGTTACTGTGGGCCATGAGGTAAAAAATCAATATTTTAATAAAATCTTTACTTGTTTACAAAATATTGCAAACTTGAGAGAAACGGTCTTGATGAAAATATGAATTAAAAATCCTTGAAATATATACTAATGTATACTAAAGTAAACTGTCTTCATTGACTAAGGATATAACATTTATTAATAAATAATGCATTATATCCTAATAGCTTAATTTAGCACGCACAATATATGGAGCGTGGTTTAATTCTGCATTTTATATTTAAATATATATACTAAAATGATGTTTACAATTTCATACGGATTAAAAATGAAATTTATGCATTAAAACATGACGCAATCAGCAAAAACATTTTTGCATAAATATATAATATTTATTTTCCATTTATAATTGCTGCGTTGCAATTCTCCCATTCAATTTGAAGCGTATGCACAATTGTCCTACATTTTTATGCAATTACGATAGCGCTTAAATTATTCACAATCGCTCTCGCACTTCACAAAAAATCGCGACTTTATGCATATTCAAAAATATGAAAATATTTTCAAAAGATTTCGCATTATAAATTGGAGGGCGACGACGTTCTAAACGGCCGCTGCCACCAATTTAAATGCGTCGAGAGTCCTCGAGTCGACGAGTTTGAAAAAATCACCGTTCGCTCTACATATAGAAAGCCAAAGCCTGATACTAGGGCTGCCCGAAAAAACTTTCTAATCGATAAAGGGCATACAGTTACATAGAAATGCTTTAGTCAAATTACTCGAATTATAATTATAGGCGGTGATAGATAAGATTTATTTTATTTTTTATTTGACGTGAATTGTTTTGAACAAATGAATAATATTAACAAAGAATAAAGCATTTGATTTACCATCAAAAGGTAACAACCTGTTAAAATTAAAAAAAAATGTAATTTATGTTAATCTTCAAACTGCGTGCTAATTATCTCATATTTATATTAAACTACATGGAATATATGCACAAATAGTTTTACCCCTTATCCCTTAGGAAGTTGGGTTGATTACAAAAGTGCTTAGCTGCATAAAGTCTTTACAATAATGGTCAGATATGTTTACAGTGTGTACACAAAACTCGTCCTAAGGATATTTGTCCCTTAAATTTGACTGTTTCGTCAAATTCAGGAATCTCGGGTCCTACTTACAATCGATGGTTCTCGACAGCCCCATCTGGTAGTCCTGTGCTGTGTATGTGGTTGGGGCCTCGCAACGGCAGTATATCGTTTTACTAAATAGCATGCACGGGTATCTTGTTACAGAACGAGGAAAGCACACTCCAGGGGGTCATAGAAGCACGACCTCATGTCAGACCGCATTTACGTGCGGAGCTCTTGTATTTATTACGACCATTACACATTGTGTGACGCGCAAACATTTTATCAAAAATCTCCGATCTGAAATGACCGAATACGACCGCGGGCGAACTTGATTTCGATTTGCGACAATATTGTTAGGCTACGACTTTCTTTCGTAAGTCATATGGTTTTGACATATAGAGCAAATGCTATAGTATATAACACATTTTATAAAATAGTCACTAATGCATCGAGCTTTTTTTATCTGAAATATAAATAGTATATATTATTTTGTTTTAAAGTTATACTTCTATAATGTGATAAATTTATTTTTTGTGTATTTTTACTTCTTCTTATTTTGTTTCTTTTACGAAATATTGAGAGTAATATAGTAATAATATAGAACAAATCGTTCAACAAAATAAATGTTTTGAATTATTTAAATAACAAATTTAAATACTATTAATTGGTAACCTTATGTAGGGTGAGTTATAGAAATAAGAAAATAGAAAATAAAAAATTGTGTAAATCTTCATATTTTAAGACCTGAAGACCATCTTAGAAAAAAATAATATATGTATGTATATATTGATGCAACTTTTTGTCAGCAAATTCGAGTGTATGGATGAACCGATTTGAATGACTCAAAAAAATTAATTTTCATTGATTATTATCGAGACGTGCTGTTTAGTTTTAGCAAAGGCAGGTCCAACCATTTTGAAGATATTGAGCAAAAGGTGTAAAATACAGTAAATTTTGAGAAAACGGAACATCCGATTAAAATGATTCAAAATCATTCCAATCGTATTGACGAGAAGACGTGCTTATTAACTTCCCGTAGGGTAAGTTATAGTAATCGCAAAAAAATCGAAAATGAAAATTTTTATATATCTTTACGTTTCAGAGGTTTCTGAACATTTTGGTATACCTTAGAAAAAATGGATGTATGCGTGTGTGTGTGTGTGTGTGTATGTGTGTGTGTGTGTGTGTATGTATGTATGTATGTGTGTGTATGTATGTGCGGATACAAATTTTCGTCGACGATTTCGGGAACACGGATCAACCGATTTGAATAATTCAAAAAACATTCGATCCGTATTGATAAGGAGACGTGCTGATTAGTTTTTGGCAAAGGCAGGTCAAGCCGTTCCGAAGATACGGGGCAAAAAGTTCCGAAAACGGTAACTCAGTTTTTGAAAGAACGGAGCGTCCGATTTTAATAATTCAAAAAACATTTTATTTGTATTGACAAGATAAAGAATCGATACAACTTTCATGAAGGTAGGTCCAGCGGTTTCGGAGATATAGAGGAAAAAGTAAAAAAATGAGCCATTTGGCGGTCAAAAATGATCATTAGACATATGCACATCAAATTATCAGACATTTTATAGAGATTTTAACAATAAGTATACATTTTGTTAACATTCCTATCGGTTCCGTACCAATGCTTATGCGTTAGACAGCGACGCGCCGCTTACGCGCTTTATATTTTGTCCCTATGTAGTTAAAGCAGTACGATTGCTTTGAAAAAAAAGTTCAGATCTTCCACAATATGTCAAAATAAAGAAAAAAAAATTTTGTTTCAAAAAAAAAATTTTTTTTTAAAAAAATTTTTTTTTAAAAAATTTTTTTTTAAAAAATTTTTTTTTTCAAAAAAAACTAATTTTTTGTCCAATTTATAGTTTCTCAAAAATCTTATTTTTTCAAAGTAATTTTTTTTCAAAAATGTTAATCGTTTTAAAAAAAAATAATAATTTTTGGTACGGGAAGTTCCAGCAATTTGCCTTAACGCACGATGCCCTAATTGCCTTAAGACAGAATTCCACTTACAGCTAGTTAGTTTCAGGTCCACCAGTTTTGGAGCAAAAAGTGCATTGTCATATTTGAGAGATTATGTCATCCTGTCATTTAAATGATTCAAAATACATATAGCTTGTGTTGACTATGTAAAAAAATATTTACTTTATAAAGATGATTTAGCGTTATCAAAATATTGAAAAAATACCAAAAAATCCATTTTTTTATTTTTGATATTTTTAAAATTTTCAAACACATTCTTTATCTTTTTCAAAGTTTAATATGTTCATAATTAAAAAAAAAATTAATATATATTTTTAAAATTTGACGTTTCTGGCACATTAAAAATTTTTGAAATAAAATTTATTGAAAATTAATCATTGAAAGTTTTCGTATGGATTATCGATATAAAAAAATAGCACAAGACATAATAATTGATTGACATCATAATTTAAGATTTGCTAATGAATGTCAAATTCTAACATACGAATACATTACCCATCGAACTCCTTCTATAAAGCACTAACTCTAAATTAATACTCGTCGTAATTAAATTTTAATAATATATATCCGCGTTCGCGGTTTTGCGCTTGCACGACACTGCAACGTTAATAATAGATGGTGGAGGCATTATCTTAAACATATTGTGAATCACGTGTGCGTTGTCCTGACGTATTACATCATACGTAAGCTCTTATAGACTTTAAGCTTCTGCCAACATTGCCTGGTGGCTTCTAATAATTTAATCAACGCATATATGAACAGGGCCGCTCTTATGCAAATTCTGGATAACCCGATGATATTTATTTTGGCAGCAGAAAAGTAATATTAGCTTTAAAAATCTAAATGTGATCGAGCTTCTGTGTAAATACTGGTCTCTACCTCGATAATATTTATTTTAGTAGCTGATAAAAAACTATAGTTTTCTGCTAGTAATGGAAATACCAATTACTTTATATTTCTGTTAGTTTCAATTCAACTATACAAATAATATGGTAGGGTAGTGCGGTGCTTAAAGGTCGGCGGGTAAAAATTTAAATTATCATTATGTCAAAAACTAAATATATAATTTTCCAATACTATTTTAAAGTAGAAGGTGAAAAAAAGTTTAACCAGTCATTAAACTTTATAACGTCGCTGGAAGGAGATAATCATAAACGTATCAATATTCATACCATTTTTGTTGGTAGTTTTTTTACTTTTGTGTTTTTAAATTTAGTTTATGCTTCTTGAATATAATTTTCAGGTGTTTGGAATCATATTTTTTTTGGTAGTTATTTTACTTTTGAGTTCTTATATTTAGTTTATTTTCCATATAATTATTAGGTATTATTGTTTTTATTCTCTATATAATTATTAGGTATTATTTATGCTCCATATAATTTTTAGGTATTTTGTATAATATATTGTTGCTGAGTTAGTTTATTCAGATTTTTTATATAATATATTAATTTTCATATAATGATTTTTTTCATAATATATCGAAAATAAATTAAAAAAGGATGTGTTTGCTACCCGGTTGTCCATTTTTAGCCCGCTCAAGGAGCAGAAAGAAACTAATGACAAATTTCAGACAAATGGTAATTTTTTTTTTATAATGAGGAGTTAACTAGGAATTTTCTTAACCTAGTTTGATAGTTATTTATTTATATATAATTTATGTGTTGTCATAGCTCCTTTTGTTCAGAACGTATAATTACTGAAAGTAAAATTGAACATTGTTTGAATTAACTGTGTTTGTGTTAATACTAAGAAGCTAATAATTTTTTTTTTGTGAAATTTTAAATATCATTCACTTGATTTAGCCGCATATGAAAACATGTTAGACTTTGTTTGTGAACAAAACTATGAATAAGTGAGAGTGCTGATTAATTGAACGAAATCAATTAATGGAATTGACACTAGTGCACTAATAATTATCAATTAATATCAATATATCGTATTATAATCTCTTAGAATTTAAGCTTCTGCCAACATTGCCTGGCGGCTTCTAATAATTTAATCAACGCACATATGAGCATAAACGCGAGTCTGTGCGCGTAATACAGTGATAGGATCCCATAATAGCACAAACGATGAATATATGCTGTTGTGTGTGTATATTTACTCATGTGTGTGCATTATGAGCATACATGGTGTATATAATATCGATGCATTTGCGGAATCTAAAATCAGTGGAATGGGGTATTTAGACCAGTTGAATGGGGTTTGTCTTGAAATAAATATTTCGAAATAGAATAATTAATACATTTTGTAAGACCTTAAAATTCTGTTAATAATCTAATAAGATTCATTCAAGCCTTATATGCAAAAAAGCCGAAGTGGAATCATTAATTCCATCTGGTTGAAAAGATAAAAGTCACTGTTGATATTATATTGAGCAAAAATTGCAAAGGCAGTGCTCAAAATTTGAAAGCACTCTTCATGTATATCAAACAATAGTCGATGGAACCAAATTTGAAAATTAATAAATCATAGTCTATATTCTCTACTGGAATCAGAATTCATTTAATGCGCTATTAGTATATCTGTAAAACATGTTGATGTCATCTTAAACAAGAAATGTCTTATTACAGGAAGAGTTTTATTAATTTATATGGTATTCATGTATAATAGTTCAAATAGATCAGTAGGATTGAGTCATATAAATACACAGAGTTAACAATTTATTATTTGCACTATATATTAGAAATACAAAAATGTATTTTTATTCTCACTATATATTAGAAATACATGAATCTTGATAATTAGATATACCATTTATATCTAATTTGTCTGGACTAAAATTTGTCATTTGTAATCTTAGTATATGGACAAGAAGCTAATCATATGCCAATCAGTCAAGACACTCCGCAAACCGCATGCAATCGAATATTGCATGATAGTCTATAGTAGATGATTAAATTACCATATAAAATCTGTACCCTGTGGTGTAATTAATATTTGTACCTTCTGTCTTATGGTGTATGGTTCTGACCACGAGGTGTATGGTTTAATCCAGCGTTGATAGTTAATAATTTCTCTATTTTAAAATATGGATCAAATAGATAGCATATAGTAATATAGACAGTGAAAACAGCTTTCACTTGTACATAGTTAAAATAGCATCATTTACAATACTATTTGTAATTTAGATTATTTTAATAGTAACTATTTTAATAAAGTTTATTTTAATTTATTACAGAGTTGTTCAAGCGTGGAATGGATTTGTTGGTGAGATCCAATTTTCGAGAAGCCATTAAGAATCAGGTACATATTAATATAATTTTATTTATTTATTATTTTATGTTCCCTACATTTTATTTATATCGTTCTTTAGATGGGTGATATAAATCCTTTACGTGTTGTTATTCAAGTATAAATTGATGTAATAACAGTCAATTATCAATATAAATTTACCCTAGTTGACATATGGAATAAACAAAAACCTTGCAAGGTTTCAATTACAATAGGGCGGTTAAGTAACTACAAAATAAAATAGAAGCATTTAATAAAACTCACTTAATATAATAAGTACAAAATGCCCAATATTTTTTCTCTCAAGCTTACAAGTTATCGTCGACGGACCTATTTCCTATCGGGTTTAGTCAATAACCCATTATGCTCGAGAGATTTATTTCCGCCGGCGGATTGGGAATTTCGAAATGGCAATCGAATAGAGGCCTCGAGAAGGAAGTCTTTATCGCTAATTAGTCTTGCATTCATTAATTCCTTCTTTAATCTCTCTCCGGATAAACGAATCGTCAGCCAATCAACGCGATCGAAATGATCGATTCTGGAATCATCCCCAAACTCTACTAAAGGGTTATATATTTGCATAATCGAAGCTATATTTAGCTTGGTTTGTCTTTCTAAGATCTATATATATATATATATATATATATATATATATATATATATATATATATATAATTATCGTAATTATTATTACATTTTAATTTTATAATTATATAAAAAAACAAAGTTCCTAAAGTCTGCAAACATAGTTTCAAACCACGTCAAGTATGAGTGCGGCGCAAAAAAAACCACGACCGGGTTATAGCTCGAGGGTGTCGCGAAATAAAAATGCACCAAAAATTCCCGCGAAAAATCAAACAAAATTTAATTAAAATACTTCACAAACGTGCGACAGCAAAAACATTCGCTGCCCTCTCTCAGTCGAGAGTTGTTTAACTAGTATTTCTCAATAGGTGAGTCAAAGAATCAGTTGAAATAGAAAAATAATAAAAGTTTATATTTTCATTTGTACTATGAATTATTGTCTATGTATATTATGCATACATTTACGTTCGTTTCGATAAAATTATGCTCATTTATAAAATAATTTTTGCTACTTCCAGAAGAATAAGTTTATATTTTGATAACAAACCCAATATGTTTAAAAATGTATGCCTTGGTATGTGATTGTTAGCCTAAATTTGACCTTACGTCTTTGATGAAGAAGCTTGGTATAGCGATACATTTACTGGTAAACAAAAAGTGGTTCAATATTATTGTCACAAATTAAAAAATTGTAAAATTCAAGTAAACTATTCACACTTATTGAAAAAGGTTATACAACGCGTGTCTATGATTTATTTAACAATAGCCCTTAGTGCAAAAAATTGAGCAATGAGCTAATTGAGATGCAACTCCAAACAACACGATCTTTGTAAAATTTTCTCATATCTTTCATAATTATAAAACAAACGACGGATGAAATATTTTTTATCAAAGGTTTGAGAAATACTGGACTAAATTATAGTACATTCAGGTTTACATTAACAAAGCAAGTGAGACGGTTTTATTGCTGGATTCGCGCGAATGCAAAGGAAAGATATTGCCAGTCAGAGGCTGCTGAAATCAGTCGGTAGGCGAACCGGACATAATTAATTGTTCCGGGAAATGCATTATTAAAACAGAATTTAATTAATTGTCCACGCTATATTTTGCAGAGTGATGTTCTTGTTTCTTGTTTTGTGCTAATTCAAACGTTGATCGACATACAAACTTTTGTTTATTTTTTTTAACAATATTGTTAAATAAACTAGTTTATTACCATTTTTTCTAAAGTCAAAATTCTTGAAATTTTAGCGCAATTGTGTTTTTATTTTCGACTGTGGTTCTAGAAATGTTAATCACGGTTACGGTTTCAAAGTTTAAATGAACAAATTTGTTGAATATTAACCACTTAACCGAAAAATGGTCATATTTTTACCAAGGCTCCATGTTGCACCTAAAAGCTCAATTTCCAAACAACGTGAATATTTTTTTTTATTTTTTATTCAAGACAGTTAAGGTCAATACTACCACCCCATTTTGGCTTGACGTTGAGAACATCCTCATGATTAAATTACTATATATTTTCATAAAATTTACTTCTAGAATGTATCATAGTTTATTTAAAATTCTATAGTATATTACAATGTTATCGTTTATAAATCAAAAACAAGTAAAATAATATAGTTAGCGAAGAATTCCATTTAATTTTTATCAAATGGACAATTAATTTTTACGTACTGGTAGAACTTAATGTTTATATGATTACTTAGTGCAGTTCAATAAATGATTTATTTGCGATATACGATCCAATAATTCATATTTACATAAAATTTAGGTCATTCAATTATCAAAATCATTCATGATCAAATATTTCCATCGTCAACAATTCAAAGAAATTATTTGTTTTTAATTATCCCTCTATTTTGCTATTTGCTAATTTGCTTATTAATCACAATCTATTTTTACTAAAAATTTGAAACATTTTCATTTTAACAAAAAATATCAAGCAAATATTTTAACTGGAAAACATAATAAAATGTACACAAAGAAAAATCAAACAAAGTACTCGGTAAAATAAACATTCAACATTGCGTAGAGAAATAAAAAATATGCTATGAGATTGTTGGAAAAATAAAACTGTAGGTTATTGAAAAAGTTGCTTTTTACACAACATCGTGGAAATATTTTTGATAATAAAAATGTTCACGAGATTCTGATCACAAATATACACAAAGTAAGACATTTTTATTATCTCATATTTTTATAATTAAAACACAAGCTTAATAAGTTATTCATTATTCAAATACAATAATTATTGGTTGTGAAAATGGGCAATTTTTTATAGACAAGAGTCTTTTTTATTTTGAGGTAAATTAAAATACATACATTAAAATTTTCATAATAAACAAATTAACTGCTATTTTTTTTAAATCTATTTACTTTATTCTCAATTTTTTCCCAGAAATGATAAAATTTAATTTAAATATATACCTTTAGAACTTTACATTTTTTTTCAAAGTTATTAAATTATAAAAATTTACACAATTTTTCAATTTAATAAATAATCAATAAAAGAATGCTATGTTTTCCAAAACTCAATTTCTATTTTCTTCACCTCACTGCTCGGTATTTCAGAAACGACTTTTTTTTGCCAAAAACTGATCAGAATGTTTTCCTTATAAGTAGGAATAGAATATTCTTTGAGTAATTTAAATCGCTTGATAAACGGCTGGACTTTTCTTTGCCAAAAATTGATCAGAATGTTTCTCTTCAAAGTAGGGGATAAACAAATGATTTTTGAATTATTCAAATCGCTTGATTAGTGCGCCCGAAATCGCGGACAAACAATTGCATCCATACATACATACACACACATCTATCTTTTTAGGTGCGCCAAAACATCCAGAAACCTCTGAAACGTAAAAAAATATTATTGATTTCCGGCGATTACTATAACTTACTCTGCGGGAAGTTAATTAGAACGAATAACTCATATCTTTAAAAAGTCCTGATTCAATTGTTACGCACATTTCAAAATCTAATCTCAAGAATAATTTGATTTATCCACTAGTTCTTTTCCACTTCAGGATTGTGGAAATACTAGCTAGCAATGATAAAGTTTCTGACAGAGATATTATATATTCCCACGGGCTGCACATAAACATGACCGTCGCAAAACTTTTAGTATTTTACAAAACTATCTACCGCCACTGAGTGAAAATTAATGTTCGCGTTAACCGCATTGCTACAACGTGTAGCTGGTACAATAGTGCACATCCGCA
Organism: Ctenocephalides felis; assembly: GCF_003426905.1. Taxonomy (NCBI): domain Eukaryota; kingdom Metazoa; phylum Arthropoda; class Insecta; order Siphonaptera; family Pulicidae; genus Ctenocephalides; species Ctenocephalides felis. The sequence continues at coordinate 20,034 of NW_020536532.1, forward strand.
CAGAGCACAGAGCGACAGATATGCAATTACGCGAATTTCAGAAGCAGTTGTCGTATGTGTATCCCCATGTACATGTATAGAGTTATATTTGAAATAATTCCACTACATACGTTATATAACACAGTCCTGCATATAACCACTTTAATACACATAGATGCTCAAGTATTTGCAGATAATTACTTGCCGCATAGTTATATATGGGCTAAGTAAATCTAGTTTGATAGTTATACATGGCTGAATAACTCTCTAACCGGTTCGGGATGTATGAGGAATTGAATGTCGAATGTAATCGACGTTTTTCATGAAGTTTCTTAAGTTAAACTTCCTTAAGAGCGACTAAGAAGTAACTCAGCAGAAATGCAACGGAAATGCGTTACGCCACTATTGCTGATTCATAATTGGAAATCGATATGATCACTCTATGCGAGTTGATCGTGATTGGTCGAGATAATATTGTAACGTGTATGTATCGTCTTGTACGACAATATATTTTAAAAAACGTTAAGGTCAACCGCCGCAATTTAAGTTTAATGAAAACTAAAATCGTAATTCACAGTCACTCGTGAATCCTTATAATAAAAAAATCAAACATCTAAAAATGTCGTGTTGTTTAGGGAACGTAATTTTGTATTTTATTGTTCATTGTTGCTATATATCTTCAAGTAAATTCAATCAAAAACATTATTACAACCGAGACAGATTTTATTGTAGTATTTACTGCTACATATATGTTTATAGTTTTCTAATTTTATATTTTATTTATTAATTTTCATATCTATTTGACTTCTCTTTTGCTATACAACCAATTCGAAATAGTTTCTTTAAATACTTCTTTTACTGAAATAAGAAAATAATTGAACAATAATATATGGAATCATTTGATTTCTGAGAAAATATAATACAATAATATTTGAATTATTTTCTTAATAAATAGATATGTATTGAAAGAACTTTCTATGCAGGGAAATGTTATATATATATATATATATATATATATATATATATATATATATATATTATACGTATAACTCTCTCTCATATATTATTTAAGTTTTTTTGAAAGTTATAATTTTTTAAATTTAATTTTTTTAACTAAAAATCTACACCCAATCTCAAAAAATATTTTGGTAAATTATTCATCTCAATATGTGCCTTCTTCATGAATCTTGAAACTAAACTTTCTTCTGAAAGAAAAACACTCACTAAAAATCAAATTGTACAATTACTCAAATTATCTTAATAAAGACTATTATTATAATATGCAACATATATTATTAAAATAGAATATGCACAATAAACTTATTTAGCATAAATGAAATTTCTAGCCAAATATCCTTCAAAGTAATAGAATTTCTTGCTTTGTATTAAATAGTATAATTCTTTAAAGTTTCAGTTTAAGACCGTTTGCATACACTTTAAGCGAAACTACATAAGCGGCAAGTGAAATAAAATATACAAGTCTCCGTGCGCGAATAATTAGATTGTATAATGGAGATTTCCTAGAGATTTTAATTAAGTGGGTAAACATAACTTCAGCGAATCTAGTATCATAATTAAGCACTCTCCGTCCCTGAGCGATGTGAATGGGTAGCGGCATATCTTCTTCTCTGGAGGACGAGGCTCTCTGCAAGAATACAACTCGGTTTCCCAAGTTCCAACTGCAGTCGGCGAAGAGTTAGGAGCATTGTTCAAAGCATGCTACTTAAGAACATTTGTTGCATAATTGTACCAAGCATTGGTACAAAAGTCATAATTGAAGTATTTATTATTATTATTGCTGATCATTTATGCCAAAATGAGGTCTATAGAGTAAAAGCAGTATATTACCATACTCATTCTTTAGACTTATTAAAATTTTTCTGATTTCGCGTAATTATCAATATTATGATATGCAGAATGTTTCTGCAGAATCTCAGTTGTGATATCCTGATTCTATTAAATACATTAAAAGCAATCTTGATCTAAATCTGAACGACACGAATCTAAAGATTGCTTTAATGATCGTGATTGCAATGTGATTTACTGTTTACTGTCTTCTAGATTGTGGGTATTCAAGAAATGAGGACATCTTCACTTTTTAAAGGGCCGTTAAAATAATTGCAAACAATTTTGATATTGAAAAATATAAATCAATATTTTCAGGGCACTACAACAAATAAAATGTAAGTTATTTATAGTAGGTAGATATAATAGGATTTGCACGTATTTGATCGTGAAAATTTAAGCTGACTTATTAATAAAAGTAAGTTGAAAAGCCTATATCGTTATTTTATGGCTTTGTTGAAATAGTTCAACTATTGTTGCCATTTCTAATCAATAATAATCTACAAATGAGTACAATTAATTAATCATGTGCTTCATATGATTATTGAAACCGACCGGTTATTAAATGTGCATCATATTGTAAGGCCATGATACTTCGCGATAATTATCAAATTTATGACACCACTATACGCTAATGTTATCCCTGTGTAATTATTCGCAGGCATAAATTATTACATAAAAGCTATGTTCAAACAGAATTTGATTTTGAAGCGATAACAATTGGACCGCTGCATGTAA
>NW_020536532.1:23595-40923 GCF_003426905.1 Ctenocephalides felis
ATGTATGGATGCAATTGTTTGTCCGCGATTTCGGGCGCACTAATCAAGCGATTTGAATAATTCAAAAATCATTTGTTTATCCCCTACTTTGAAGAGAAACATTCTGATCAATTTTTGGCAAAGAAAAGTCAGCCGTTTATCAAGCGATTTAAATTACTCAAAGAATATTCTATCCTACTTATAAGGAAAACATTCTGATCAGTTTTTGGCAAAGAAAAGTCGTTTCTGAAATACCGAGCAGTGAAAAGACGGTGAAAATAAAAATTGAGTTTTGGAGAAAACATACAATTCTTTTATTGATTATTGATTAAATTGAAAAAGTGTGCATTTTTTTATTTAAATAACTTTGAAAAAAATCTAAAATTCTAAAGGTATATATTTAAATTAAATTTTATTATTTCTGGGAAAAAATTGAGAATAAAGTAAATAGATTTAAAAAAAATAGCAGTTAATGTTTATTATGAAAATTTTAATGTATGTATTTTAATTTACCTCAAATAAAAAAGACTCTTGTCTATAAAAAATTGCCCATTTTCACAACCAATAATTATTGTATTTGAATAATGAATAATTATTAAGCTTGTGTTTTAATTATAAAAATATGAGATAATAAAAATGTCTTACTTTGTGTATATTTGTGATCAGAATCTCTTGAACATTTTTATTATCAAAAATATTTCCACGATGTTGTGTAAAAAGCAACTTTTTCAATAACCTACAGTTTTATTTTTCCAACAATCTCATAGCATATTTTTTATTTCTCTACGCAATGTTGAATGTTTATTTTACCGAGTACTTTGTTTGATTTTTCTTTGTGTACATTTTATTATGTTTTCCAGTTAAAATATTTGCTTGATATTTTTTGTTAAAATGAAAATGTTTCAAATTTTTAGTAAAAATAGATTGTGATTAATAATATTTTTTATGAAACTTGATATCTGTATTTTTTGAATAGCAAATAGCAAAATAGAGGGATAATTAAAAACAAATAATTTCTTTGAATTGTTGACGATGGAAATATTTGATCATGAATGATTTTGATAATTGAATGACCTAAATTTTATGTAAATATGAATTATTGGATCGTATATCGCAAATAAATCATTTATTGAACTGCACTAAGTAATCATATAAACATTAATTCTACCAGTACGTAAAAATTAATTGTCAATTTGATAAAAATTAAATGGAATTCTTCGCTAACTATATTATTTTACTTGTTTTTGATTTATAAACGATAACATTGTAATATACTATAGAATTTTAAATAAACTATGATACATTCTAGAAGTAAATTTTATGAAAATATATAGTAATTTAATCATGAGGATGTTCTCAACGTCAAGCCAAAATGGGGTGGTAGTATTGACCTTAACTGTCTTGAATAAAAAATAAAAAAAAATATTCACGTTGTTGGAAATTGAGCTTTTAGGTGCAACATGGAGCCTTGGTAAAAATATGACCATTTTTCGGTTAAGTGGTTAATATTCAACAAATTTGTTCATTTAAACTTTGAAACCGTAACCGTGATTAACATTTCTAGAACCACAGTCGAAAATAAAAACACAATTGCGCTAAAATTTCAATAATTTTGACTTTAGAAAAAATGGTAATAAACTAGTTTATTTAACAATATTGTTAAAAAAAATAAACAAAAGTTTGTATGTCGATCAACGTTTGAATTAGCACAAAACAAGAAACAAGAACATCACTCTGCAAAATATAGCGTGGACAATTAATTAAATTCTATTTTAATAATGCATTTCCCGGAACAATTAATTATGTCCGGTTCGCCTACCGACTGATTTCAGCAGCCGACTGGCAATATCTTTCCTTTGCATTCGCGCGAATCCAGCAATAAAACCGTCTCACTTGCTTTGTTAATGTAAACCTGAATGTACTATAGTTTAGCCCAGTATTTCTCAAATTTTTGATAAAAAAATATTTCATCCGTAGTTCGTTGTATAATTGTGAAAGAGAAAGAAAATTTCACAAGAATCGTGTTGTTTGGAGTTTCAAATCATTTAGGGCATTGCTCAATTTTTTGCCTTAAGGGTTATTGTTAAATAAATCATAGACACGCGTTGCATGACCTTTTCCAATAAGTGTAAATAATTTACTTAAATTTTGCAACTTTTTAATTTGTGACAATAATATTAAACCACTTTTTGTTTACCAGTAAATGTATCGCTATACCAAGCTTCTTCATCAAAGACGTAAGTCAAATTTAGGCTAACAATCACATCCCAAGGCATACATTTTTAAACATATTGGGTTTGTTATCAAAATATAAACTTATCCTTCTGGAAGTAGCAAAAATTATTTTATAAATGAGCATAATTTTATCGAAACGAACGTAAATGTATGCATAATATACATAGAACTATACAAGACAATAATTCATAGTACAAATACAAATATATACTTTTAATCTTTACCTATTTCAACTGATTCTCTGACTCACCTATTGAGAAATACTAGTTTAAACAACTCTCGAGTGAGAGAGGGCAGCGAATGTTTTCGCTGTCGCACGTTTGTGAAGTATTTTAATTAAATTTTGTTTGATTTTTCGCGGGAATTTTTGGTGCATTTTTATTTTGCGACACCCTCGAGCCATAACCCGGTCGTGGTTTTTTTGCGCCGCACTCATACTTGACGTTGTTTGAAACTATATTTGCAGACTTTACGAACTTAGTTTTTTTATATAATTATAAAATTAAAATGAAATAATAATTACAATAATAATAATCATATATATATATATATATATATATATATCACTTAGGAAGACAAATTAAGCTAAATATAGCTTCGATTATGCAAATATATAACCCTTTAGTAGAGTTTGGGGATGATTCCAAAATCGATCATTTCGATCGCGTTGATTGGCTGACGATTCGTTTATCCAGAGAGAGATTAAAGAAGGAATTAATGAATGCAAGACTAATTAGCGATAAAGACTTCCCTCTCGAGGCCTCTATTCGATTGCCATTTCGAAATTCCCAATCCGCCGGCGGAAATAAATCTCTCGAGCATAATGGGTTATTGACTAAACCCGATAGGAAATAGGTCCGTCAACGATAACTTGTAAGCTTGAGAGAAAAATATTAGCCATTATGTACTTATTATATTAAGTGAGTTTTGTTGAACGCCTCTATTTTATTTTATAGTAACCTAACCGCTCTATTGTAATTGAAAACATGCGAGGTTTTTGTATATTCCATATGTCAAATAGGGTAAATTCATATTGATAATTGACTGTTATTATGTTAATTTATACTTAAGTAATACTACGTGAAGGATTTAAATCACACATCAAAAGAACAATATAAATAAAATATAGAAAACATAAAATAATAAATAAATAAAATTATATTAATTTGTACCTGATACTTAATGACTTCTCGAGAATTGGAACTCGCCAACAAATCGATTCCATGGTTGTTCAACTCTGTAAAAAAATAAAATAGACTATTAAAATAGTTACTATTAAAATCTTAATAACTAAATCTAAATCTAAATTACAAATAATATTGTAATGATGCTATTTTCACTATGTAAAAGTGAAAGCTGTTTTCACTGTCTATATTACTATATGCTATCTATTTGATCCATATTTTAAAATAGAGAAATTATTAACTATGAACGCTGGATTAAACCATACACCTGTGGTCACATAGACAGACAGAAGGTACAAATATTAATTACACCACAGGGTACAGATTTTATATGGTAATTTAATCATCTAATATAGACTATCATGCAATATTCGATTGCATGCGGTTTGCGGAGTGTCTTGACTGATTGGCATATGATTAGCTTCTTGTCCATATACTAAGATTACAAATTACAAAGTTTAGTCCAGACAAATTAGATATAAATGGTATAGAGAAATTATCAAGATTCATGTATTTCTAATATATAGTGAGCTATTATACATGAATACCATATAAATTAATGAAACTCTTCCTGTAATAAGACGTTTCTTGTTTAAGATGACACCAAAATGTTTTACAGATATACTCTATTGGACATTAAATGAATTCTTATTCCAGTAGAGATTAAAGACTATGATTTATCAATTTTCAAATTTGGTTTGATCGACTATTGTTTGATAAACAAGATAAGTGCTTTGAAACTTTGAGCACTGCCTTAGCAATTTGTGTTCAATATAATATCAACAGTGACTTTCATCTTTTCAACCAGATGGAATTAATGCTTCAACTTTGGCTTTTTTGCATATAAGGCTTGAAAGAATCTTATTAGATTATTAACAGAATATAACTTAGGTCTTAAAAAATGTATTAATTCTTTTTTGAAATAAATAGTTTTATTTTGAACTATTTATTTCAAGACAAACCCCATTCAACTGGTCTAAATACCCCATTCCACTGATTTTGGATTCCGCAAATGCATCGATATTATATACACCATGTATGCTCATAATGCACACACATGAGTAAATATACACACACAACAGCATATATTCATCGTTTGTGCTATTATGGGAACCTATCACTGTATAACGCGCACAGACTCGCGTTTATGCTCATATGTGCGTTGATTAAATTATTAGAAGCCGCCAGGCAATGTTGGCAGAAGCTTAAATTCTAAGAGATTATATACGATATATTGATATTAATTGATAATTATTAGTGCGCTAGTGTTAATTTCATTAATTAATTAATCAGCACTCATACTTGTTCAAAGTTTTGTTCATAAACAAAGTCTAACATGTTTTCTTATGTGGCTAAATCAAATTATTGATATTTCAAACTTTACAGAAAAATATATTATCTGTCTAGTATTAACACGCAGTTAATTCAAATAATTGAATTATCATTTAACTAGTAGAGAGGGGCGGGGCAAAAATGTTCAATTTGACTTTTAGCAATTATACGGTTTAAACTAAAGGAGCTATGACAGCACACAAATTATATCTAAATAAATAACTATCTAAATAGGTTAAAAAAATCCTAGTTAACTCCTCATTATAAAAATCTTTTTTCTTACTATTTTTCTGAAATTTGTCATATGTTCTTTTCTGCTCCATGGTCAATGGCGGGCTAAAAATGGACAGCCGGGTGGCAAATATATCCTTTTTTAATTTATTTTCTATATATTATAGAAAAAATTATTACATAAAAATTACTATATTATATAAAAAATTGTTGAAACTAACTCAACAACAATATATTATACAAAATACCTAAAAATTATATGAAGCATAAATAATACCTAATAATTATATGGAGAATAAAAACAATAATACCTAATAATTATATGGAGCATAAACTAAATATAAGAACTCAAAAGTAAAATCACTATCAAAAAAATATGATTCAAAACACCTGAAGATTATATTCAAGGAGCATAAACTAAATGTAAGAACTCAAAAGTAAAAAAAACTACCAACAAAAAATGGTATGAATATTGATACATTTATGATTATCTCCTGCCAGCGACGTTGTGAAGTTTAAGCTAATGACTGGTTAAACTTTTTTTCACCTTCTACTTTAAAATAGTATTATTGGAAAATTATATATTTTGTTTTTGACATAATGATGATTTAAATTTTTACCCGCTGACCTTTAAGCACCGCACTACCCTACCATATTATTTGTATAGTCAAATTGAAACTAACAGAAATATAAAGTGATTGGTATTTCCATTACTAGCAGAAAACTCTATAATTTTTTTATCAGCTACCAAAATAAATATTATCGAGGTAGAGACCAGTATTTACACAGAAGCTCGATCACATTTAGATTTTTAAAGCTAATATTCCTTTTCTGCTACCAAAATAAATATCATCGGGTTAGCCAGAATTTGCATAAGGGCGGCCCTGTTCATATATGCGTTGATTAAATTATTAGAAGCCACCAGGCAATGTTGGCAGAAGCTTAAAGTCTATAAGAGCTTACGTATGATGTAATACGTCAGGACAACGCACACGTGATTCACAATATGTTTAAGATAATGCCTCCACCATCTATTATTAACGTTGCAGTGTCGTGCAAGCGCAAAACCGCGAACGCGGATATATATTATTAAAATTTAATTACGACGAGTATTAATTTAGAGTTAGTGCTTTATAGAAGGAGTTCGATGGGTAATGTATACGTATGTTAGAATTTGACATTCATTAGCAAATCTTGAATTTATTATGTCAATCAATGTGTTGTGCTATTTTTTATATCGATAAAAATCCATACGAAAACTGTCAATGTTTAATTTTCAATCATTTATTTTTCAAAAATTTTTAATGTACCAGTAACATCAAATATTAAAATATTAAAAATGTATATTTATTTTTGTTCTTTTTTTTTTTAATTTTGAATATTTTAAAATTTGAGAAAGATAGAGAATTTGTTTGAAAATTTTAAAAATATCGAAAATGAAAAAAATATATTTTTTTAATTTTTTACAACGATTTGATAATGCTAAATCTTCTTTATAAAGTAATTATTTCTTCAACACAAGCTATATGTATTTTGAATCATTCTAATGGGATGACAGGCTCTCTCAAATATGACAATGCACCTTTTGCTCCCAACTGGTAGACCTGTTTTCCCAAAAACTAATAAGCACGTCTTCTCGTCAATACGATTGGAATGATTTTGAATAGTTTTAATCGGTTGTTCCGTTTTCTCCAAATTTGCTGTATCTTATTTCTTTTGCTCGATATCTTCAAAACGATTGGACCTGCCTTTGGTAAAACTAAAAAGCACGTGTCTATAAGAATCAAAGTCGATAAATCGATTTTTTTGAGTCACTAAAATTGGTTGATCCGTGCACTCTGGATCATCTATCGTGGACAAAAAATTGTATCATTACACACATATATTCATCTTTCCTAAGATCCTAGGTCTTAAGATCTTGAAACTTGAAATACAAATTTTTATTTTTGTTTGTTTTTTATTGTAACTCTACATAAAGTTACCAATCAATAGTATTTACACAACTATCTGATTCAAAATATTTATTTCGATAAACACTTTGTAATCAAATTCTTAATATTGCATTTATTACTTTATTGTTGTCATTATGTCGTAAATGAAACAAATGTGTAATCAAAAATTAGTATTAATGAAGCTAGTGAGAATACACAAAAAATAAATTTATCACATTATAGAAGTATAACTTTGAAACAAAATAATATATACTATTTATATTTCAGATAAAAAAAGCTCGATGCATTAGTAACTATTTTATAAAATGTATTATATACTATAGCATTTGCTCCATATGTCAAAACCATATGACTTACGAAAGAAAGTCGTAGCCTAACAATATTGTCGCAAATCGAAATCAAGTTCGCCCGCGGTCGTATTCGGTCATTTCAGATCGGAGATTTTTGATAAAATGTTTGCGCGTCACACAATGTGTAATGGTCGTAATAAATACAAGAGCTCCGCACGTAAATGCGGTCTGACATGAGGTCGTGCTTCTATGACCCCCTGGAGTGTGCTTTCCTCGTTCTGTAACAAGATACCCGTGCATGCTATTTAGTAAAACGATATACTGCCGTTGCGAGGCTCCAACCACACACACAGCACGGGGCTACCAGATGGGGCTGTCGAGAACCATCGATTGTAAGTAGGACCCGAGTTTCCCGAATTTGACGATACAGTCAAATTTAAGGGGCAAATATCCTCAGGACGAGTTTTGTGTACACACTGTAAACATATCTGACCATTATTATAAAGACTTTATGCAGCTAAGCCTTTTGTAATCAACCCAACTTCCTAAGGGATAAGGGGTAAAATTATTTGTGCATATACTCCGTGTAGTTTAATATATAATAAGTATAAGATAATTAGCACGCAGTTTGAAGATTAACATAAATTACAAAAATTTTTGATTTTAACAGGTTGTTACCTTTTGATGGTAAGTCAAATGCATTATTCTTCAAAAGAATATTATTCATTTGTTGAAAACAATTCACGCCAAATAAAAAATAAAATAAATCTTATCTTTTACCATCTATAATTAAAATTCGAGTAATTTGACTAAAGCATTTCTATATAACTGTATGCCCTTTATCGATTAGAAAGTTTTTTTTCGGCAGCCCTAGTACCAGGCTTTGGCTTTCTATATGTAGAGCGAACGGTGATTTTTTCGAACTCGTCGACTCGAGGACTCTCGACGCATTTAAATTGGTGGCAGCGGCCGTTTAGAACGTCGTCGCCCTCCAATTTATAATACGAAATCTTTTAAAAAATATTTTCATATATTTGAATATGCATAAAGTCGCGATTTTTTGTGAAGTGCGAAAGCGATTGTGAATAATTTAAGCGCTATCGTAATTTCATAAAAATGTAGGTCAATTGTGCATACGCTTCAAATTGAATGGGAGAATTGCAACGCAGCAATTATAAATGGAAAATAAATATTATATATTTATGCAAAAATGTTTTTGCTGATTGCGTCATGTTTTAATGCATAAATTTCATTTTTAATCCGTATGAAATTGTAAACATCATTTTAGTATATATATATTTAAATATAAAATGCAGAATTGAACCACGCTCCATATATTGTGCGTGCTAAATTAAGCTATTAGGATATAATGCATTATTTATTAATAAATGTTATATCCATAGTCAATGAAGACAGTTTACTTTAGTATACATTAGTATATATTTCAAGGATTTTTAATTCATATTTTCAACAAGACCGTCTCTCTAGAGTTTGCAATATTTTGTAAACAAGTAAAGATTTTATTAAAATATTGATTTTTTACCTCATGGACCACAGTAACATATGTGTTTGTTAATGCATGCAATCTCATTCTGTTTGTGAAACGACAAAGGAGAAAGCTCTAAAAAGGAAAAAACAGACGCTACATGTCCATGTTTTATTATAAGGATATAGGTGCAATTTCTTTGAGTAGCAATCTCAGTTCACTTACTTTCGAAGTTTTATTAACAATATACATGTCTTAGGAAAAAACAGGCTAATGAGAAAAATGCGGTATCAGAAGAATCACGTTCATAAAATCACTAATTCATTTATTTCATTGAATAAATATTACGCTTATAATATTATGTAATATATGTACACTTTAGAATCACTTACTGAGACTTTAAAAACAATATGAAAATAAATATTACCAACAAATGCGTTATGGAACAAGTTCTTGGTGTTGAATTTCTAGAGGTGAAAAAAATATATTTATGACTCTAGTGGTTGTTTTTATAGAAAATTTGACACATAACTGAAATGGAAAAAAATTGCGATACAATGAACGCTTATCTTATTATCAGTCATTGACATTTTTTTTAATTTTTGAAAATATTAATTTGTTTGATCTGTTATAAATGTTTGAAAACATAATCCAGCATGGTCTTGTCAATGCTGAACATCAAAATTCACAGTTCAAGTTTAATCACGTACGTGTGATATCCATGTCACGTTTTAAGTACATAAGATCATAACATAATTTTCGGCTTTATGTTCTATATATTTCAGGAAAATATTATTTTATCGTTTTATTATCTCGACTTTAGCATCGTGGAGGTTTCGCGTGAACGCGCCGCGTCACTCTCTCCCGTTTTGAATGTATTTTTGGCGTTTCGCTTTTTGACGTGTTGTTTCAGACACCATCAATGTTAAACGAAAAGTTTTGAAGTGCTTCTGTACTGAAAAAATGTTATAAAAACATTTCTATATTTTCATTTATTGGTTTTCAAAATCGAATAAAATGTATTCCAGCAGGTAGTGTATTAATATTTGATTAAAAAAAAATGATATTTTGTTTTCGCCATCATTTGATATTGTTATACATACTATACTAACTGCATGCAAATGAAAGATATAATCGTATTTGATAGCAAATCATAAGCATAATAATATGAGTTATAACTGAAACACACCCTTCATTGATGTTGATAGAAATAAGCATAATTAAAGATAATATCATAGGCTTCATATTTTGATAAAATAATTTGGTACTGGCTTAGTAGAACTATACAATTTTTGCCTCATGTTTCAAAATCAAGCATAAGTTTTATATATTGTATTAACAATAAATATTGCAGAAGATGAAAAACCTAGAAAAAAACTTGGAATCTAAGTGTGAATCTATATTATGCTACAAGTATTTCGAAACCTATTTACGATGTTTCATAAAATAATCCCTTCCAGATCTCACGATATAATACACCTATCCGATAAAGCTGTCCAGCTTTTGACATACCCTAAGACCCACGTCTATAGTTTCCGGTCAGGTCACACGTCATGGCCGTTAGACCAGAGAAAATGAACACGAGATTTGGATTGAAATAGTAATAGCTATAAAATTCACTGATTCAATCACAAACTATCAGTATACATATTGTGAAAAATACAAATATTTAATCATTACATTATTTATAATATGTTCCACCTCTGCCGGGCCCTATTTCCAAAGTCAGTATCTCGATCTCAATTCAGGGCATGATTCTGTGAAAACGCAGCGCTTAGAATAACGCCGTAAACCTTCAGAGTACGTGGTACGCCTGGGATAAATTGTGAAGACTAAAGTTTGATACAGTGGCTGTGCTGAGCCATTGGCAACAAGACAAGATGTTCTTTGTTTTTATCTTATGGTGTAACTATACGAGCTTCTAGAAAAGTTGAGTAACTCAAGTTTTTATGATGTGTGCTGCACTAAAGTTAAATTCAGGTGTGAGAAAACTAAGTTCATAAAATTAACACGACGACATATTATATAATCAGACGCTTTTATTATATATATATATATATATATATATATATATATATATATACTCGTATATATATATATATATATATATATATGATTTAGTAGTTAATTTTGATGTTGAAATATATGAGTGAGTTCTTGAGGGCGATACATCAAACAAAGAAAAGCCAAAGATTTATAAAATAATCTTTATTTCCAAATAAATGGAAATAAAGTGGAAATAAAGATTATTTTATAAATCTTTGGCTTTTCTTTGTTTGATGTATCGCCCTCAAGAACTCACTCATATATATATATATATATATATATATATATATATATATATTATGAATATTTCTATTTATGTATATAATAATTTTTATCAGCAAGTACACAAATCAGTTAAGTGAAATCTATTACAATATTTTTTTATTGTTTCCACAGCAATCAGAACTCTTTATTATTGTTCTATAAGCTGTTTGTGTATGACCTAAGACTTAAGGTATTGATATGAGAAGCAACCCATCGGTTCATCCTTCTCCTATGTGTGGGGTTTTTATATATTAGCTTTTATGTCTAATAGTGTACATATGATTGTATGATGCAACTATGTCCACGAAGGACGATTTTCACTTGGAATTATATTGTGATCTATAACCCCAAGTGGAAATTTGACATCAAAGTTGCCTGATGTCAGGCTTGGCGGTAGCGGGAATCGAACCAGCGAACCTGGGTCTAGTTGGTGCTAGCCCACGCTCTAGCCGATTTTGCCACCACTGGCCCAACAATAATTTGATACGAAAATTTAAATTAGAATGATTGATTAATGTAAAATTATCTATAATATTCCTAGATTGTTCATTCTCTCCTATTATATACAATGCTTAACGTTGATGTTTATCACTGTTGTTGCCTAAGCAGAATACATCAGCGTGACTCCATCGTCGTCGTCGGATGAAGAAATAGCTCAGCAAAAAGAGAATCAACGAAAAAAGTACATAAAATGAAATAAAATAAAATCAGAAGTACGAAGCACGATGCGGCACAGACAACGCGTCTCGGGTGTGCCGTATACTTTTATAATAATCCCTTTCTGTGCATTATGTGTCACTTTTCACCCGCGCGCTCATTGTGTTGCCGACTTTCTATATACGGAGTTCCTTCGAGACGACGAGCTGATGTGATTTTGACAAAGCTTATTCAGCTATAAATATCTTCAAAATATTAGTGCACGATTTTTGAGAACTATATATATATATATATATATATATATATATATATTTTATTTATTTGTCAGTGACGATTTATTTAGCTTAAGAAAAAGCTTAAACTTTGCATAAAAATAATTTTCCTTTATCAAGAATTGTACACCTCTAACACTTTTTGTGAATATTTTAATATTTTACAAATTTATAATATTCTAGCAACAATTAATGGCCTTATGTGTGTTATTTCATAAAGCCATATTTTAGGAATTGATCCCAATGATGTTTTACTAGCTAATGCATCTCAACCATCAACCAGAGAAGACATGTAAATCTGCTATTTTTCACGATTATAACTGTATATAATAAAAATGAAATTTACACTAACGTGTGTCAGGTGCAGTTACTTTATAAATATTGAATATTTATTTTATTATTTTCTAAATCATGTCCTATAATTTTATCGACTGAAAAAAGTCTAATTGAAACTGGAAAATAAAATTTAGTATTATTTGGTAACTGTTTAAAAAACTGTTTTGATAAATGTTTAAAAAACTTTCTTAATTATATATATATATATATATATATATATATATATATATATATATATAATAAAATTGTTTCTTGGGCATCCATCCAGTAATTAAAAAACAGTTTTAATGAAAAATGTTTTTATTTAGAGAACATACGTTTCGGGTCTTGATTTGACCCATCTTCAGTGCATACAAATAAACTTTGAAAAATAACACAAAAACACACAAAATTGCACGAAAAAAATAAATATGAAATAAAAAATTGATAAAACGTCGAGTTATGAAAATTTAAAGAAATTGTAAAATTAAAATAAATGATATAATTTATTATAAAAAAGCTTATTCCAAACGAACATGTTGTCAGTTTGGAAAATGTATTACGTGTGTAAACATGTAAACAAACACGTGTGACATACGTAATACATTTTTCTCATTATTATCGAGATAAAAAATATGTAAATACTATAATAATTTTTACAAAATAAATTGCTATTTTCCAACATAATAAATACATGTAACAAAACGTCAATTTTGTTTAGATTTTGAATTAGATACATAGATAATACAACAACGCGTGAACGGGTATAGCTAGTACATTATAAAAAACATCAATAAAGTAGAAAGATAAATATGGTAAATTAAAATATATGTATTACTAATATATATATATATATATATATATATATATATATATATATATGCAGATGTGTGTTTAATCACACCATTCATGTATACTTGAGTTGCTGAATGATTAACAGTTACTATGAAAGTTCTATAAAACCAAGACAAAATGATCACGAGCATGATCATTTTTTTCAATTTTATATCACATAAATTTGTCATAACATCCTCGGCCCCCCGTCTATTTTTATATTTTCTAGACCACACGCCCGTACGTTGCGTACGCATTCACACATAGACCGTAGAAAATCCCTGCAGATTTTCACCAAGTTTATATTCTTTATACATAATCCAATAAAAAGTCGCCCTGAATAAAGGACTGGCGCGAAGTAGCGTGCCAGTTGTAAATTTTCTGATGTGATGTGATTTTTGGCAGTCTTTTGGGACTAAACGGGTGAATACGTAATACACCTTATAATACAGACCCTAAATCTTTTTCCGAAACTTGCGAAATCAGGTTGCTTATACCGCATGACAGAGTTCTACGAAGTAATTTATTTATGGAAAATATTAGTAATTGTTAATTTCAATACACAAAATAATATCTGTACCATATGCAAGATCGAAATGCAGTTGTGCAATAATGCAATTTCTCCATATGTGTTACTTGTGCAATAGTATTATTTTGCCTATATGTCATTATTCATGTTATCAACACATTAATAATGAAAAGTGAAAATGTATTTCACGTCAATACAAATACAAATGTACTGTTTTAGGTCATTGGTTCATCTATGTGTAAATTTTCACTCACATGAGTATTCATGTAAAATGCAATGTCTGTCCAGGCAATGGAACTTCAATTGTGAACGAGAAACTCTATACTACTGTGTCAGTGTATTATTTCAATATCATAGTCCATAAACTAGTTCCATACAATCCTCAGGGGTTTACCAGTGACGCAACTGCATATGCAATCATTTATATAATTTGTATCCAAAGTACAGATGTAATTCATTTATTAGTCGAATAGAGGATATTATCTTAAAGATTTTACCTAAAAATTCTGATGTATTTTGATAATTACTTACATTACTTTATGTACAGAAATAAAAATTATAGGTGTGCAAAGTTTTGTAAATTGCTGAATGTAATTATAATTGTAATTATATATTTCTTCTGATAATCTGCATGAATATGGTGTATGATTTGAAATAAAAATATTTAATGTAAATTAAAAAACATGAAAAACTGAGATATATCCATAAAAAGTGTAAAAAAATCCATTTTATTATTAACTATCTATGAACTTTTTATAATACCAAAATATATCTTATAATGCACTGCTGGGCGTGCTTCTTCATTTTCTGCAGCAATATGGCAAAATTAATTAATTATTTCTAAATAATTTAATTTTATATACAGAGTTTTGGAAGTAAGTAAAAGCGATTGAAGGTTCCAATATTTTTAATATGGCTGCCAATCACCAGGATATATTTCAGGATTTTCCTAAAGTGTTGCTAAATTTACAGATGTTTAAACACATTAATTGGTTTTGCCATTATCGGCAATATGGTTAGTTGATTTCTTTGATTTAGTAGTTTACAAAATAATTTCATTACAATCAACATTTGAATTCGTTGTGTAGTTGATATTTGATTTTGATCTCCAGACCTCTTAAACGCTTTTCACAAGAATGTAAAAAGTTACCCAATCCATTCGGATTAATTGCTGCCATTTCATTTCCTTATGGACACGTAGTCACGCGACACTTTGCGTGGAATCTTATTTATTAAGATATTATTCTTCTCTCGGGACAGTTTCCATTTTCACCGCCTTTCTCAGCTGTGAGCAGTGAGTTCTCCGTTTCCGTTTGTACGTATAAGTGGGACAAGCGTGCTATTATTGCTGGCCGTCTTGCGTTAATTACGCCAAATAAATTATCTCTCACTCTGAATATTTGCCGTTTTCCCACATTTTCATCCTACGCAAAACTGTTCTTCTGTCCTCGGTCTTAATCTATAATCTACTGCCGTGCCGCCGCGTTTCAGAGAGTGCGGTGTCTCGCGCGCTAATGTTACCGCGAGTTTTACACAACGCGTATCCAAGATAAGACGCAAGTGTGGTCGAATGTATAAATGCAAAAGTGAATGTGTGCGTTTGGTTTTAAAATTCCATCGCAGTGGGAATTGAAAACAATCCTCGGGCACGAACCGAGAGGCAACAAAAGCAATTTAAACCGAGAGCTTTTCATGGTCTCAGAGAAAGGCGTTCCTTTGAGGACGAACGCGTTCGGGCGTTTTACTCCGTCGTGTGATTATGCAAGCGGGCAGCACGATTCATCGCATTGAGGCCGAGGGACGGGCGCGATAAATAAATGAGACGGACCGGCGGTAGTTGTATTCGCTTCGAAGAACGGATTTGCGGCAATCAGAAGTTATTATTCGAACAACTTGAGAAAATTGACTTTGTTGCAAGATATCAAAATTATTGAAATTGATTTACCGAAGACAACGTTCAAATTGTTGTAATGAACCAAATAAACCAAAGATGTTGATATTCATAACTTGACAGTCCGCAAAATAAGCCATTATAGGACGAATTAAGCATATAATTTCTTCTCGGATTGCAAGCTGATACCACATCTGTACATTGAAATTACTCCATATAGATTATTATTTTCATATGTGATTAAAAACTAATTTTTTGATCATACTGATCTCTGCACAAAACACAGCCCATACTTTTATTATTACCAGGTACCATTCGCTCTTGGTATTTTTTGTTTAATGTAATTCGCACTATGTAATTGTTTGTCAAAGTGTCTTCCAATCGCTTTTTTTAAACCATACAAGAATCATTCCATGAATCTAACATATTACTATCATTTTAAACCAATGCGTAAAATATATTCATATAATACCGTATCCGCACATAGTGGTAAATGATGTAACATGAAGGATGACAAAATTTGCATATATAGTACCTATGTGGTTTCTTTATTAAAGTATATATTTTCTGATCCTACGTTTGATTTATATAACATGAATCGCACAAGACTGTAAGGGGATTTGACTTCGTACATAATTTTATATACATAAAGAATCACGATGCTCAAGTTTACTCCTGTGCTAAAAATACAGAAAAATCTTAGAAAAAAGCATATTTATTCAAATTATACTGATTTGGTGAAAAACTTTATCTAGTAAAAGTTTTTCAAAGAATAAGTTTGATTATTTCAGAGAAATAAAATTTGATTTTGTTTTCTACTTTCTTTTTTACATTTTAAATTTATGTATAGAATTGAATTTTCGACATTTAACTTATGATATTTATTAGCATTCCATGCCGATACAACCTTGTTATTTCTATAATTTTTCCCTCTTTAGTATTATTCCTGTTTTATTTTTGGTTTAATAATTGTATCTTGCCTAGTTTTTTGCATGTTTATCTATTTATTGATAATGTAGATGAACGTCTGTGACTTAAATTTTTGGTAAGAAAAAATATATATATTTATATTTTAAATTTCAATTCTATTACGTTTATATTTAGCAAAGCCAGAGCTCGCGGATTATTAATGTAGATATGTGTTTTTTGTGTAGAGGTTTTAATTAATTTCCAAGAATTTTCTCTAAATTAAAGAATAATAAAACGTGTTTCCGGTTCTTCATTTAGTTATTTTTATAATTATTTTTAGAATGCTGCTCCGGAAATACGTATACAAGAGGCAGAAAGCGAGTGCTACCGAGAGTACGTTTTGTGTGCATTTCATTTGTAATTTATGCCGTAAAATAAGCAACAGCAGTAAACGAATTTGTATCTTTGCTAAGTTACGAAACAGAATAAAATTACAGTAAATACGTCAAAAATTATAGATCCTAAAATTGTACAAAATAATTAGTATTACATGTGAGATGGAGCCAACCCGTTAAGATAATATCAAATAATATAACTGTTAATAATTATAGCTAATTTGTTATATGAAATGAAAAATTGGAAAATTATATTAATATATAGGATTAGATATAATATACACAGCTAAAATTATAAGCTAAATGATTTAGTTATAGTAAAAATGTGCTTCAATCAAAAGAATGCTTTATATCTCTGCGACCATGTTTTAACAACATCATCATAGGAGCAATGCCGAGTTTATTGCGATTTATCAAATCCCATACACTTTTATCACAGCCATAAAGTTTGCTGAATTACCATACGGTTTCTATCCATATCCAAATGCGTCGTAAACGACGAATCTCATGTATACATAGATTTTAAA